>NC_092421.1:247500-409614 GCF_040894005.1 Engystomops pustulosus
GTCGAGTTTATGAGCCGAAATGCTCTTTTCCACTCTAGTGGAGTAAAAGTAACCCCTATTTCTTTTTCCCAGGATAGTAAAGGAGTCGATTTATTAAAGGTGTCTTTAGACCCTAAGGCTCTATAAATGGTTCGGAGTTCCGATTGGGGAGTTCCTGGGTAAGCCCATAATTCAAGTATGCGTCTATTGGCTTCTACTTTGTAAATTCTGTGTTGCTGTAGTGCATGTCTGATTCTGAGGTATTTGTAGTGATCCTTGTGGGATATATTAAATTTTTGGACAATTTCGGCAAAGGGTATCAGGGAGTCCCCCTGTAGGAGATCCCCTACAAAGACAACGCCCTTCTCTGACCAAGAAGACAAGTTAAGGTCATGGGTAAGATTTTCTAGAGCAACCAGGGGGTATACATTTTCTAAGGATAAGGATTCCTTTTGGCATCCTTGATGGAACTTCTTCCATATGGCTATAGAAGTTGAGATCATGGTAGAAGCTGGGGGAGGGGCAGGCTTTGGGTTCAAGGCATCTAATAAGAGGGTTCGAAGGTTTCTCTTTGGGGTCAGGTGGCTCTCAATGTGAGTCCAATGTTTGGTGTATGTCCCCAACCACCATTCTCTTAATTGTTTGACTTGTGTGGCAATATAGTAGTCATATAAGTAGCGGACACCCAGTCCTCCTAGGAGACGGGGTGAGTACATAATAGATCTTGCTATTCTAGGTCTGTTTTTTCCCCAAATGTATTTCATTACTAAGGCTTGGGCCTCTCTAAAATAGGACAGAGGAACGTAGATAGGGAGGATACGAAAAAGATATAGGAGTTTGGGAAGGGTCATCATTTGGAATGTGGCGATGCGACCAACCCACGAGGAGTCTGATTTTGAAAATTTTTGTAGTTCGTCTTCCATTGCCTTTAAGGAGCTGGGGAAATTCGTTTTGTACAGATTGGATGCTTTGGAGGTAATGTTGATCCCTAGATATTTTAACTGGTGGGTTTGCCAGTCTAGTTGGAATTTTTCTTTTAGTGTATGTATAGTAGTCGGAGGGATGTTGATGGGCATGATTTGGGATTTTTGTATATTTAGCTTGTAGTATGAAATTGCACCATATTTTGATATTTGTGTTAAGGCATTATCTAGGGAGGTAGAGGGGTTGGATAGGGTTAGGACAATATCATCAGCATAGAGGGAAATTAAATGTTCCCTGTCACCTATTTTGATCCCTGAGATGTCATCATGGGAGCGTAATAGTTGGGCAAGGGGTTCAATTGATAGTATAAATATCAGAGGGGAGAGGGGGCAACCTTGTCTGGTTCCATTTGTTAGCATTAGGTCATCAGATAGGGTTTTATTGGTATAGACCTTAGCAGATGGGCAGGAGTAAAGGGCTTTAATTGCCTGTAGAATGAGACCTGAGAAGCCTAACTTTTCTAACACCGAGAAGGCGAAAGACCAGTTAATTCGGTCAAACGCCTTCTCGGCATCCAGCGTGACCACCACGGCCTCCTCCCCAGTTCTGTTGAGATGGTCGATAATGTTTATTAGTCTTCTAGAGTTATCTGTTATTTGTCTACCCTGTATAAATCCCGATTGGTCTAGGTTTATTAATGAGGGGATAACAGATGCCAATCGGAGAGCGAAAATCTTTGCATAAATCTTTAGATCTATGTTAAGCAGAGAGATCGGGCGAAAGTTTTGGGGGGAGGTGGGGGGTTTCCCGGGTTTGGGGATGGTGACGATGGTTGCTTGCAGCATGTCTTTGGGGAAGGAACCTACCTTAGCCGCCTCCGAGAAGACTGCCTCGAGGTGTGGGAGGAGGGTGTTCTGGAAGGTTTTAAAATATTGGTTCGTGAAGCCGTCTGGTCCTGGGGCTTTTCTAGGAGGGAGTGAATTTATTATTTTCTGTATTTCATCTTGTGTGGGCGCTTTGTTTAGTTGGGTCAATTGTTCCTCTGTTAGTGATGGCAATTGTATCGTGGCCAAGAAGTTTTTTATATCTTCCTTAGAAGGTTGGGGGGTGTTCTTGTCGGAGTTTAGGTTGTAAAGGGAATTATAATAGTCCCTGAATTGGTTGGCAATCTTTTTGGGGTCTCGTATTTTGGCTAAGGGGTCTCCTGGTTTTGAGAGGAAGGGTATTCTGGACCTGGCTTCAATTTGTTTGACTTTACTTGCTAATAATTTCCCTGCTTTGTTATTTTGGGAGTAATAGAGGGCTTTTGTTTTCTGGAGGTTTGTTTCGTATATGTATAATAGGCAGTTTCTTAGTTCTTGTCTTTTTTCAATTAGTTGGGCTGAAATGGTGTCTGTGGGTTGGGATTTGTTAGTGGCTTCTAAATTCTTTATTTGTGAGAGAAGCATATCTATTTCCTTTTCCCTTTTCCTTCTTAATCTACTACCTAGTTGCATGAAGAGGCCTCTAATGAAAACTTTATGTCCATTCCACGTTAGGAAGGGGTCATTGACTACTTTCTTTGTAAGGTGAAAATATTCCTGTAGTGCGTTAGTAAATTTCTCTACTGTGGTTGGGTTCGTGAGGACATAATCATTGCATCTCCAAATGCGACAGTCAGTATGATTGTGGGATTCATCAATTACTAGTGAGACAGCGGCATGGTCAGACCATTTTATGATGTCTATCTCGCAATTTTTGGTCAGGTATGTGAGTGATCTAGATGTCAGGAATAGATCTATGCGGGAGTATGAGTTATATTTACTGGAGAAGAATGAATAGTCTCGTTCTGTGTCATGTAGCAATCTCCAGCTGTCAAACAGATCATGTTCAAATAATGTTTTGTTTAGGGACTGGGATGGTGCTCTATTAGGAGCGGAAGAATCCATTGCCGGATCTGGTACCGAATTGAAATCACCACACCATATGACATGGCCGCCTTGGGATGTGTCTGCTATGCGGAGGAGTTTGTGGAAAAATCTTAAAGGACGTTTGTTAGGTGCGTATACCCCTATTAGTGTAAATTCAACATCATTTATCAGGCATCTTAGCACAATATATCTGCCCATTGTATCTGTTTTGCATGAGACTAGGGAGAAGGCCACCGAGTCTTTAATGGCTAATAGTACTCCACGTTGTTTTTTAATGTGGTGGCTGTGAAATATGTGTGGAAATAGCGGGTGTTTAATTCTCTGAGCATCTTTCTCAAGAAGATGAGTTTCCTGGGCACAAAATACATCGCATTTTAGAGAAATTGCCTCTTTCCACATAAATGCTCTTTTACAAGGGTTGTTAAGTCCCTTCACGTTCATAGTAACAAATTTAAGCACCATAGGTATAGTGTAGTTGTGTAGCTATGTTGCTATGGCGAATTTTTTGAAAGCTTACCGTATGGTGTGACTCAGTGGTCCTCTCCCCACTCTCCACCCCTTTCCGTCCAGCCATGTGATAGTAGGTGGAATTTGGTAAGAAGGATGCCTTATAACATAACACAAACATAGAAATAGTAAAAAGAAACAGCATTATCACAATGCATGAACCAACACCCCTTCACAGGGGAAACAGGAGAGCTAATATAGCTGACCGCTTGTGGGGGGGGGAGAAAAGGATATAGCCGGAGCTGGGAGAAACACAAATGTTCCGCAGACCCAGCTTCTTGTGGCTCAGTGCTTGGTGGCACGCTTGGAAGTTACTGTTTTCCAGTCTTGCGGCGGGATGTTTGAGCGGAGGTCTGGATTATCTGGATGTTGGAGGGCGATGTTCCAATCTTTTAAGAGGTGCTGACCTTCTTCCAATGAGTTGAGAGTATGGGTGCGACCCTCCTTTTGGATGATGATTTTCACAGGGAAACCCCATCTATATGGGATTTTGTGGTCCCTCAGTGCGAGCGTAACTGGTAGAAGATCTCTTCTTTGGCGAAGTGTGGCTGCGGACAGGTCAGTAAACACTTTAAGTTGTTGGTACGGAGCCGGTAGAGCTCCTGTTTTCCTAATGGCTGCCATGATTTTCTCTTTGACCTGGAAGAAATGAATTCGGGCCAGAGTGTCTCTGGGGGTTGTGTCAGGAAGATGCGGTGGGCGTGGGACCCTATGTGCTCTATCGATGACCAAATCTGAGGCTGAGCACTCCGGGAGAAGAAGTTTCATTAACCCTTGAATGTAATTGGGTAAGTCTTGTGCTTGGACATCCTCTGGAATGCCCCTGAATTTTAAGTTATTGCGCCTGGAGCGGTCTTCCAGATCTGTGATCTTAGCTTTCAGGGCTTCAAACTCTTCTGTTAGCTCATTATGAGCATCAGCTAGTTGATTAAAGGTGGTGGCAAAGTCACTCATTTTATCTTCCACATGGGAGACCCTGGCATCTATTTCTTTGATTTCCACTACATGGGAGTTATTAAGCTAGTGAGATTGAGCTGCATTGTGGCGCCCAGCGTTAAGAGCATTTCTCTTAGGAGGTTCCCCGATGCTGGCTCGTCAGACGTGTGAAAGCCCGAGAAGGCCTCAGATATTTGGGTTGGTTCTGGGGGTTGCAAAGGGGCCTCACTTACTTGCTCTGTCTCCGCGTGGTGGATTTTCTGGCGCTGTTTTGCCGGGCTCCTGGTCTCCGGGGATGGCGGTTTGCCGTTACTTCTCTTCTCCGTGGAGCCTTGTAAGCATGTGTGCTGAGAGGGACTCCCCGAGGAGGGTCGGACCGGAGTGGAGTTGTTACTTGCGCCACCACTGCCATGTGAGGCCGGTGAGGAGGTGAGTGTGCTGCCGGAGTGCGGCGAGGCCGCGTGCATTGGAGTGTCGGCGCCATCTTTGCCGCACTCCTTGTCAAAATAAAATTCGAGTTTGCCCTGCTTTTGCAGCTTTCTTTTTGCTCGGTATCTCGTCATGGGCGGCTGGGACATCAGTGAGCACCCAAAGGAGAACTTTGGAAGCGTGCTCGATTGCTTTCTGTAGTCGCTTTATGCTGGGATTAGCGGAGCTCAGAGCTCAGGCGTCCATTCAGCTCGGCAGCTAAGCCACGCCCCCCCGACTAAAGTTTTTTTTCAGGAATCTGCTAAACACTTTGGGGGCTGGGATGGGGGAAAAGAGGATTCATACTCACCTTACTCTGGCTTCTGGTGTCCCTTGGTCCTGGTACTTTCTGGACATCACCCACTTCGGCCAATAGGAAGCCTCCTCTGAGCACAAGGTCTGAAAACCACAAATACCACAGCAATGCAGGACCCAGGAGCCAGAGCGGAGCCCCGGCCTGGAAAAACCCATTAACCCCTTCAGGACTCAAGGACACAGCCCCGTTTTTTCAATCTGCCCTGAGTCACTAGCTTTGGTTATAGCTCTGGAATGTTTTAACATATTAGGAGGATTTTGAGACTGTTTTCTTGGGACACCTTTTACTTCAAATTAGTTTAAAAATTATGAAAAATATTTGGCAAAAATTTTAAATATTCTCCATTTTCAAAGTTCTAAATCCTCTACGTTTGAAGCAGATAGTCAAAGCACCCAAATTAATTCATGACTTACATTTCCCAAATGGCTGCTTTATGTTGGCATGTCTTTTTAAGAATCCATGTATTTTACTGGAATGGTGTGAGGTTTAGAAATTGGGTGGCAGTTTTCAAATTTTTTGGAAAATCGCCAAAACATTCATTTTGGGAAAAGGATTCACAACGTTTGATATCCAATTTCTCCCAAGTTTGCCAGTGGTTTTGTGGATATATGCTGACGCCGGCACAGACAGTTTACAGTCCCAACCAGAAGGTCTGACTCCCGGAGACATCGGGGAGCTCCAAGGCACTTGACAGACCTCGGGGATGCCCTGAAAAGGATCGGATCCCCCATGTCGCCTACCGGGGGAAGACCCTTATATGCCACGGTCATGCTTGACTGCGGTGTGTAAGGAGTTAACACCTGCGATTGAAGACGGCTCCGATCGCAGGTACCGGCTCTGGTGCTGGCTCCATTAATGAGCTGGTGCCAGAAGCTGGGTGTAATAGAATGTCCTAGTGTGGGAAGTGTCTCCCCCGTAAGGGGTTAAGTGCGTCTACTTTAAGAAGAGCAGGGCTGGATATAAATAAATCCAATATCCCATTGTCCTCCAACATTTCCAGTTGTCTCCATGTGTATTAGACATAGATAAAGGTATAAAAGCAATCTGTTCTATGAAATGGGATTTTATATTGTGCTACAAGATCTTAATGTTTTTGCCGCACCCAAAAGAGATCAAATGAGCGTCAGAAATGACAAACCAAATTCATGAAGATCCAAGTTCAGTAGAGATGGGGGGGGGGGCACTGCTCCGGTTGTGATCTCCCGTATTTCATATGTAAATTGCATTTTAAGTGTCTTTATGATAACAAGTATATTGCATTACTTTTTAATGTTGAGCCGTTTTGGAGAGTGCCTATGCTGCGCCTCCTTCCTTACAGCCAATGATGTAATTTGTTTAGGTGGTTGCTCAGCAACCTGGGCCGGCGTTCTCAATGAAATAACAGCTGAGGACGCTGACCCACAAGGCAGGACTAAGCGCTCGGTTAGCGCGAAATGGGCCGTCGCCTCGAGTGGGCTCCTGCGTGTTTTCCTCTCTCCTGAATCATGTTTTTAACGCTGTTGGAATAAAGTCTGAAAATTTTACATGTTGAGTGCCAGCTCCCTTTCCTCTCAACAAATCAAATTCATGAAGAGGTTTAGAAGTTGATAGACTTGCTTTTAGTTGGTCTTATTATGAGACGGACTTTGCCCCCAAAAAAGTGTAATGAAACTAGAAGTGCAGAAATAAGACTGAGTGTCACATAAATTCGGTTTTTGTGTCTGTTTATCTCGTGGAATGGGCAAAAATGAAAAAACCCTGTGATTGCCTGACAAAAAGTCACAAAAATGTGCCCCAAGGTATTGACCTCCAGCTTCAGAACAAATAAACAAGAAACAGTTGGTGGAAAATGTAACTTTTACAACAATAAATGGAGATGTCGCATCTTCGATCACACACGCGGCTCCCTAAGTGCATGGAGGGATGGTCCTCCTCTGGTGCCAGTGCACGCTGAGTGATTGTGCCCTGCAGGGACCAGTTTTGTTTCCATGATCCCATCATGTTATTACACAAACAAGTTCCACCCGCCTTTGTAACGCAAATCTGCAGATTTACAACCGCAAAGTTTCTTAATAGAAATGTTTGCAGTTATGGCTCATTCTGGAACATTTACAATTACAATGTGAAGGAAAAGGCATGAATACTACTTATTGCTATGAAAAGTTTTGTCAGATTTACATGAATATAGACTTATAAAAGGAGAAGCTAGCCAGCAGCTATTAGATGAAATTCATTCCCTCAGGGCACCTGCACATTCTTTGTAGTGGACCCGTGGTGATCCTTCTCACATTAACATATCATTAGGACCAGCCAAGGAAGGGGAAGGGTCTGAACAGGTTTTTCTCACAGGTGTTAAAACGAACATCCTGCATAGAAATGACAAAAAGCCAAGAACTGAAGGACGAGCATGTGATGTAGTGTCTCATGTTAACTATACATGCCGTCCCAGATTTAAGGACATCCAACATACTCCTAGTTCTAGGCCGACCTCTGATGACGGCATTTACTGTACTTTTGTCCCGGGTTGCAATGAGCTGATGGTAGACTACGCACACTTACTTGCTCAGTCCTGCATTTAGGGGATGGCAACCATTTACTTATGTCAGAAATGGGCAGACTCTTTTAAAAAGACTTAATAAACATATGCAAATGAGCCACATGCATCCAACCTATAACCCACTGTCTGATCACATATACAAGACCCCACAGGCTTCAGTGAAAAGTGGGAGTTTGCATCTATTATCCGTAGGTGAAGCCAAGAGTCGCTCTGTAGGCTGGAGCGCCTCCGGCTCATTTGCATATTTTTCTAAAGTCTTTTTTTGAAGAATCCACCCATTGCTGGATATGAGTAAGTATGTTTGGGCAGTCTACCATCAGTATATCTGATTGTAGAACAAACCTATAGAGCCTATCATGTACGTGACATTCGGGGACTATCTGTACATGAAACAGTCACTGCGGTGATTATAAGTTTGCTATGAATTATAGACAATTATAGGAATTATAGAAAATTATAGAATAAGGGTCCCAACGCAGCACTTTCGTCAGGTTTCCCGAATACTTCCATTTTGCGGCGAACTGCCCCGGGATTTTGGCACATCGGCCACAGCTTTCACGCGACAGAAATCGGGGGGAGTGGCCGTCGGACAACCTGATGGATTTGGAAAAACTGTGGAATTTAAAAAACGATTTGTTGCAAGATCACGCACTTACATGCACTGGGAAGAAGAAGGTGAACTCCGGCGGACCTCGGCGCAGCAGCGACACATGCACGACCTTAGTGAATCCCAGCAGACCCAAATACTTATTTAAATTCTGCGTTTTTTCCGCAGGGTTGTCCGATGGGCAAGCCCCCGATTTTAGTTGCGTGAAAGCCGGCGCCAATGCACCACAATCCGATCGCGTGCGCCAAAATCCCGGGGCATTTCACTGCAAAACGGAAATATGCGGGAAACCCGACGAAAGTGCGCCGTTGGGACCCTTAGCAAATGAGCCTCAATGTGTTAATGTGCATCTTGGTTGTTTCATGAATGGAACATCAATTCTTCAATAAATTGTAATCAAGGTCCGGCCACATTATAGACATGATCCATCTGTATTTCGGTAACATTACCAATAATTTACCAATACTTATAAAATCCAAGTACACCAAAAAAAATCAACAATAAAAAGAATTCCATACCAACAGCAGTGACAGCGCAGTCCTCAGAAGGAAATATCCACCGCAAATAACAAAACTGAAATCAGATCCAATATTAGAGAAAATACATCAGATGGACGTAGGGAAGTACCCGCAGAGCTCAGACTCTTGGCAATATGTTGTCCCCTTCCCTTTTCAATTCACAAACTAAACCAAAATCATCCTGGATATGACCCAGGGTTCCTATAGACGTGGGGCCACAAGGTGTAAATATGCAGACAGCAAGAAAAATGGTTTATAAATAGTAAGAGAAATCAGAAATCCCCTTTATGTTCTGTAACTTGTATTCATATAACGGGATTCACATCATTAAATGTACACAATGCAAACTCCTGCACATAGGAAAACATCTATATGACATCTTACATCCAGAAGGCCGGAAACTATCGGGAGCCGCCAAACATTTCCTTAAAGGACCCGAGGGCTACGGGGGGGGGGGGGGGGGGGGTCATTTATAGTCAAACCCATAAGAGAAGGAACATCCCTGATATTAGAAATAACCGAGACCCGCTACCAATATGGCCGGAACATGAGAAAGGAAATTATGTATCATTATCGTAAGAACTGACAATACTCACATTACAAAAAGCAAACAATATGACAATAAATATGACAAACAATTCTTTGTACAACAACTTTCCATGTGAGAATCAATTAGCACATTTATAGTTCAATCTTTTCCTCTCTTCAAAATACCCCAGGTTACGTACAAGATCGGTTCTTTAGGTTTGTTCTTAAGTTGAATTTGTATGTAAGTCGGAACTGTATATTTTATCATTGTAGCTCCAGACAAATGTTTTTTGGTGTCTGTGACAACTGGATTTTAAAAATGTTGGATTGTCATAAGAACCAGGAGAAACACTAAATCTTCATAACAGACGCCTGTGATAACTGTTACAGCTGATCATTGTAGCCCAAGGCTAAAGTACAGGAAATTACCAACAATCAGAGGTCTGTCTGTAACTAGGGGTCGTCTGTAAGTTGGGTGTTCTTAAGCAGGGGACCGCCTGTAGTCCAGGTTTTTCCCATGAGCATACATTCATGTTTTTGATCTATTATTTTTCTAATACCTGAGTATAGCTTTTATTCAGTTACCGTGATAGCAGGAATCCGGGTGACTGTAAGATACGTTGGGCACGAGCTACACGGGAGCCTTTGTGTCCGCAGGGATGACGCATATTACATGCATTATTGGTATTCAGAATACATCAAGTATTATGTCCCAAACAAAAAAGATACATTGATTATAGTGAGATGAATTGTGCTTTACTCATGAATATTCATGACTGAACCGGAAATGACATTTGTGTATGGGGGAGGAGTTGGTGGATCGGGGGGTTTTAATGTTTGCGGACAATATTTGTTATATTAAGTCGTGATTAAGAGCAGGTAAACACATTGACCTTTATGTACTCCACTATATGTATATATATTATGTATATCCACTATATGTATATATATTATGTATATCCAGTATATGTATATATGTTATGTATATCCAGTATATGTATATATGTTATGTATATCCACTATATGTATATATGTTATGTATATCCACTATATGTATATATGTTATGTATATCCAGTATATGTATATATGTTATGTATATCCAGTATATGTATATATGTTATGTATATCCAGTATATGTATATATGTTATGTATATCCAGTATATGTATATATGTTATGTATATCCAGTATATGTATATATGTTATGTATATCCAGTATATGTATATATGTTATGTATATCCAGTATATGTATATATGTTATGTATATCCACTATATGTATATATGTTATGTATATCCACTATATGTATATATGTTATGTATATCCAGTATATGTATATATGTTATGTATATCCAGTATATGTATATATGTTATGTATATCCAGTATATGTATATATGTTATGTATATCCAGTATATGTATATATGTTATGTATATCCAGTATATGTATATATGTTATGTATATCCACTATATGTATATATGTTATGTATATCCACTATATGTATATATGTTATGTACTCCACTATATGTATATATGTTATGTATATCCAGTATATGTATGTATGTTATGTATATCCAGTATATGTATATATGTTATGTATATCCAGTATATGTATATATGTTATGTATATCCACTAAATGTATATATGTTATGTATATCCAGTATATGAATATATGTTATGTATATCCAGTATATGTATATATGTTATGTATATCCACTATATGTATGTATGTTATGTATATCCACTATATGTATATATGTTATGTATATCCCCTATATGTATATATGCTATGTATATCCAGTATATGTATATATGTTATGTATATCCAGTATATGTATATATGTTATGTATATCCAGTATATGTATATATGTTATGTATATCCACTATATGTATATATGTTATGTATAGCCACTATATGTATATATGTTATGTATATCCACTATATGTATATATGTTATGTATATCCAGTATATGTATATATGTTATGTATATCCAGTATATGTATATATGTTATGTATATCCAGTATATGTATATATGTTATGTATATCCACTATATGTATATATATTATGTATATCCAGTATATGTATATATGTTATGTATATCCAGTATATGTATATATGTTATGTATATCCACTATATGTATATATATTATGTATATCCACTATATGTATATATGTTATGTATATCCACTATATGTATATATGTTATGTATATCCACTATATGTATATATGTTATGTATATCCAGTATATGTATATATGTTATGTACTCCACTATATGTATATATGTTATGTATATCCAGTATATGTATGTATGTTATGTATATCCAGTATATGTATATATGTTATGTATATCCAGTATATGTATATATGTTATGTATATCCAGTATATGTATATATGTTATGTATATCCAGTATATGTATATATGTTATGTATATCCAGTATATGTATATATGTTATGTATATCCACTAAATGTATATATATTATGTATATCCAGTATATGTATATATGTTATGTATATCCAGTATATGTATATATGTTATGTATATCCAGTATATGTATATATGTTATGTATATCCACTATATGTATATATGTTATGTATATCCAGTATATGTATGTATGTTATGTATATCCAGTATATGTATATATGTTATGTATATCCACTATATGTATATATGTTATGTATATCCCCTATATGTATATATGTTATGTATATCCACTATATGTATATATGTTATGTATATCCAGTATATGTATATATGTTATGTATATCCACTAAATGTATATATATTATGTATATCCAGTATATGTATATATGTTATGTATATCCAGTATATGTATATATGTTATGTATATCCAGTATATGTATATATGTTATGTATATCCAGTATATGTATATATGTTATGTATATCCACTAAATGTATATATGTTATGTATATCCACTATATGTATATATGTTATGTACTCCACTATATGTATATATGTTATGTATATCCAGTATATGTATATATGTTATGTATATCCAGTATATGTATATATGTTATGTATATCCACTAAATGTATATATGTTATGTATATCCAGTATATGAATATATGTTATGTATATCCAGTATATGTATATATGTTATGTATATCCACTATATGTATGTATGTTATGTATATCCACTATATGTATATATGTTATGTATATCCACTATATGTATATATGTTATGTATATCCAGTATATGTATATATGTTATGTATATCCAGTATATGTATATATGTTATGTATATCCACTAAATGTATATATGTTATGTATATCCAGTATATGAATATATGTTATGTATATCCAGTATATGTATATATGTTATGTATATCCACTATATGTATGTATGTTATGTATATCCACTATATGTATATATGTTATGTATATCCACTATATGTATATATGTTATGTATATCCAGTATATGTATATATGTTATGTACTCCACTATATGTATATATGTTATGTATATCCCCTATATGTATATATGTTATGTATATCCAGTATATGTATATATGTTATGTATAGCCACTATATGTATATATGTTATGTATATCCAGTATATGTATATATGTTATGTACTCCACTATATGTATATATGTTATGTATATCCACTATATGTATATATGTTATGTATATCCAGTATATGTATATATGTTATGTACTCCACTATATGTATATATGTTATGTATATCCACTATATGTATATATGTTATGTATATCCACTATATGTATATATGTTATGTATAGCCACTATATGTATATATGTTATGTATAGCCACTATATGTATATATGTTATGTACATCCACTATATGTATATATGTTATGTACATCCACTATATATATATATATATATGTTATGTACTCCACTATATGTATATATGTTATGTATATCCAGTATATGTATATATGTTATGTATATCCACTATATGTATATATGTTATGTATATCCAGTATATGTATATATGTTATGTACTCCACTATATGTATATATGTTATGTATATCCCCTATATGTATATATGCTATGTATATCCAGTATATGTATATATGTTATGTATATCCAGTATATGTATATATGTTATGTATATCCAGTATATGTATATATGTTATGTATATCCACTATATGTATATATGTTATGTATAGCCACTATATGTATATATGTTATGTATATCCACTATATGTATATATGTTATGTATAGCCACTATATGTATATATGTTATGTATAGCCACTATATGTATATATGTTATGTATAGCCACTATATGTATATATGTTATGTATATCCACTAAATGTATATATGTTATGTACATCCACTATATATATATATGTTATGTACTCCACTATATGTATATATGTTATGTATATCCACTATATGTATATATGTTGTATATATGTTATATATGTATATTTTATGTATATCCAGTATGGAATTTTTATGGGTAATGTTACCGAAATAAAGATGGATCATGTCTACAATGTGGCTGGACAGTGATTACAATTTGTTGGATCGTCATCCTTTCGCGGCCGGTGCCCCAGTGGACACGTTTGTTACCATCTATTCTTAATTCTTTACTTCCCTCAGAAAAAGTATCAAAGTTATTTTTAACACTTGAAGTTTTGATCTTTCTTAAACATTACAGTCGCACAATTTGACATGCTTTTGCATATTTCTGCAATTTAATTCTCAAAGATATTAAGGTCTAGACTTGGACCATTTTAACACTTGAATACAGTCTGCTTAAAACCATTGTATTGTAACTTTGGGTGTTTACAGTCGTTATCTTGCTAGAAGATGAACCTACGCCTCAGTCTCAGGTCTTGTTTTGTAGAGATATTTAGCTTGGAAAAGGAAATCTAGTTCATTTCAGTGGTCAGACACAACAGCCCAAACAAGCAGCTAAGGCTCTGCTTCCTAGCGCTCATCCAGTGGTCAGACACAACAGCCCAAACAAGCAGCTAAGGCTCTGCTTCCTACCGCTCATCCAGTGGTCAGACACAACAGCCCAAACAAGCGGCAAAGGCTCGGCTTTCTACCGCTCATCCAGACGTCAGACTCAGCAGCCCAAACAAGCAGCTAAGGCTCTGCTTCTTAGCGCTCATCCAGTGGTCAGACACAACAGCCCAAACAAGCAGCTAAGGCTCTGCTTCTTAGCGCTCATCCAGTGGTCAGACAGAACAGCCCAAACAAGCAGCTAAGGCTCTGCTTCTTAGCGCTCATCCAGTGGTCAGACAGAACAGCCCAAACAAGCAGCTAAGGCTCTGCTTCCTAGTGCTCATCCAGTGGTCAGACACAACAGCCCAAACAAGCGGCAAAGGTTCGGCTTTCTACCGCTCATCTAGTGGTCAGACACAACAGCCCAAACAAGCAGCTAAGGCTCTGCTTCCTACCGCTCATCCAGTGGTCAGACACAACAGCCCAAGCAAGCAGCTAAGGCTCTGCTTCCTAGCACTCATCCAGTGGTCAGACACAACAGCCCAAACAAGCGGCTAAGGCTCTGCTTCCTACCGCTCATCCAGTGGTCAGACACAACAGCCCAAACAAGCAGCTAAGGCTCTGCTTCCTACTGCTCATCCAGTGGTCAGACACAACAGCCCAAACAAGGGGCTAAGGCTCTGCTTCCTAGCGCTCATCCAGTGGTCAGACACAACAGCCCAAACAAGCGGCTGATTCTCTGCTTCCTAGTGCTCATCGAGTGGTCAGACACAACAGCCCAAGCAAGCAGCTAAGGCTCTGCTTCCTAGCACTCATCCAGTGGTCAGACACAACAGCCCAAACAAGCAGCTAAGGCTCTGCTTCTTAGCGCTCATCCAGTGGTCAGACACAACAGCCCAAACAAGCAGCTAAGGCTCTGCTTCCTAGCGCTCATCCAGTGGTCAGACACAACAGCCTAAACAAGCAGCTAAGGCTCTGTTTCCTACTGCTCATCCAGTGGTCAGACACAACAGCCCAAACAAGTAGATAAGGCTCTGCTTCCTAGCGCTCATCCAGTGGTCAGACACAACAGCCCAAACAAGTCGCTAAGGCTCTGCTTCCTAGCGCTCATTCAGTGGTCAGACACAACAGCCCAAACAAGCAGCTAAGGCTCTGCTTCCTAGCGCTCATCCAGTGGTCAGACACAACAGCCTAAACAAGCAGCTAAGGCTCTGTTTCCTACTGCTCATCCAGTGGTCAGACACAACAGCCCAAACAAGCGGCTAATTCTCTGCTTCCTAGTGCTCATCCAGTGGTCAGACACAACAGCCCAAACAAGCAGCTAAGGCTCTGCTTCCTAGTGCTCATCCAGTGGTCAGACACAACAGCCCAAACAAGTAGCTAAGGCTCTGCTTCCTAGCGCTCATCCAGTGGTCAGACACAAAAGCCCAAACAAGCGGCTAATTCTCTGCTTCCTAGTGCTCATCCAGTGGTCAGACACAACAGCCTAAACAAGCAGATAAGGCTCTGCTTCCTACCACTCATCCAGTGGTTAGACACAACAGCCCAAACAAGCGGCTAAGGCTCTGCTTCCTACCACTCATCCAGACGTCAGACTCAGCAGCCCAAACAAGCAGCTAAGGCTCTGCTTCTTAGCGCTCATCCAGTGGTCAGACAGAACAGCCCAAACAAACAGCTAAGGCTCTGCTTCTTAGCGCTCATCCAGTGGTCAGACAGAACAGCCCAAACAAGCAGCTAAGGCTCTGCTTCCTACTGCTCATCCAGTGGTCAGACACAACAGCCCAAACAAGCAGCTAAGGCTCTGCTTCCTAGCGCTCATGCAGTGGTCAGACACAAAAGCCCAAACAAGCGGCTAATTCTCTGCTTCCTAGTGCTCATCCAGTGGTCAGACAGAACAGCCCAAACAAGCAGCTAAGGCTCTGCTTCCTACTGCTCATCCAGTGGTCAGACACAACAGCCCAAACAAGCAGCTAAGGCTCTGCTTCCTAGCGCTCATGCAGTGGTCAGACACAACAGCCCAAACAAGCGGCTAAGGCTTTGCTTCCTACCACTCATCCAGACGTCAGACTCAGCAGCCCAAACAAGCAGCTAAGGCTCTGCTTCCTAGCGCTCATCCAGTGGTCAGACACAACAGCCCAAACAAGCAGCTAAGGCTCTGCTTCCTAGCGCTCATCCAGTGATCAGACACAACAGCCCAAACAAGCAGCTAAGGCTCTGCTTCCTAGCACTCATCCAGTGGTCAGACACAACAGCCCAAACAAGGGGCTAATTCTCTGCTTCGTAGTGCTCATCCAGGGGTCAGACACAACAGCCTAAACAAGCAGCTAAGGCTCTGCTGTCTACCACTCATCCAGTGGTCAGACACAACAGTCCAAACAAGCAGCTAAGGCTCTGCTTCTTACCGCTCATCCAGTGGTCAGACACAACAGCCCAAACAAGCAGCTAAGGCTCTGCTTCCTAGCGCTCATCAAGTGGTCAGACACAACAGCCCAAACAAGCGTCTAATTCTATGCTTCCTAGTGCTCATCCAGTGGTCAGACAAAACAGCCTAAACAAGCAGCTAAGGCTCTGCTTCCTAGCGCTCATCCAGTGGTCAGACACAACAGCCCAAACAAGCAGCTAAGGCTCTGCTTCCTAGCGCTCATCCAGTGGTCAGACACAACAGCCCAAACAAGCAGCTAAGGCTCTGCTTCCTAGCGCTCATCCAGTGGTCAGACACAACAGCCCAAACAAGCAGCTAAGGCTCTGCTTCCTAGCGCTCATCCAGTGGTCAGACAATACAGCCCAAACAAGCAGCTAAGGCTCTGCTTCCTAGCGCTCATCCAGTGGTCAGACACAACAGCCCAAACAAGCGGCTAAGGCTCTGCTTCCTACCACTCATCCAGTGGTCAGGCACAACAGCCCAAACAAGCAGCTAAGGCTCTGCTCCTAGCGCTCATCCAGTGGTCAGACACAACAGCGCAAACAAGCAGCTAAGGCTCTGCTTCCTACCGCTCATCCAGTGGTCAGACACAACAGCCCAAACAAGCAGCTAAGGCTCTGCTTCCTAGCGCTCATCCAGTGGTCAGACACAACAGCCCAAACAAGCGGCTAATTCTCTGCTTCCTACTGCTCATCCAGTGGTCAGACACAACAGCCTAAACAAGCAGCTAAGACTCTGCTTCCTAGCACTCATCCAGTAGTCAGACACAACAGCCCAAACAAGCAGCTAAGGATCTGCTTCTTAACGCTCATCCAGTGGTCAGACACAACAGCCCAAACAAGCAGCTAAGGCTCTGATTCTTTCCGCTCATCCAGTGCTCAGACACAACAGCCCAAACAAGCGGCTAATTCTCTGCTTCCTACTGCTCATCCAGTGGTCAGACACAACAGCCCAAACAAGCAGCTAAGGCTCTGCTTCCTACCTCTCATACAGTGGTCAGACACAACAGCCCAAACAAGCGGCTAAGGCTCTGCTTCCTACCACTCATCCAGGGGTCAGACACATCAGCCCAAAGAAGCGGCTAAGGCTCTGCTTCCAACCACTCATCCAGAGGTCAGACACATCAGCCCAAACAAGCGGCTAAGGCTCTGCTTCCAACTACTCATCCAGAGGTCAGACACAACAGCCCAAACAAGCGGCTAATTCTCTGCTTCCTAGTGCTCATCCAGTGGTCAGACACAACAGCCCAAACAAGCAGCTAAGCTTCTGCTACTTACCGCTCATCCAGTGGTCAGACACAACAGCCCAAACAAGCAGCTAATGCTCTGCTTCCTACCTCTCATCCAGTGGTCAGACACAACAGCCCAAACAAGCGGCTAAGGCTCTGCTTCCTACCACTCATCCAGTGGTCAGACACAACAGCCCAAACAATCGGCTTATTCTCTGCTTTCTAGTGCTCATCCAGTGGTCAGACACAACAGCCCAAACAAGCAGCTAAGGCTCTGCTTCCTACCTCTCATCCAGTGGTCAGACACTCAGCCCAAACAAGCGGCTAAGGCTCTGCTTCCTAGCACTCATCCAGTGGTCAGACACAACAGCCCAAACAAGCGGCTAAGGCTCTGCTTCCTACCGCTCATCCAGTGGTCAGACACAAAAGCCCAAACAAGCAGCCAAGGCTCTGCTTCCTACCACTCATCCAGAGGTCAGACACAACAGCCCAAACAAGCGGCTAAGGCTCTGCTTCCTTCCTCTCATCCAGTGGTCAGACACAACAGCCCAAACAAGCGGCTAAGGCTCTGCTTCCTACCGCTCATCCAGTGCTCAGACACAACAGCCCAAACAAGCGGCTAATTCTCTGCTTCCTACTGCTCATCCAGTGGTCAGACACAACAGCCCAAACAAGCAGCTAAGGCTCTGCTTCCTAGCGCTCATCCAGTGGTCAGACACAACAGCCCAAACAAGCAGCTAAAGCTCTGTTTCCTACCGCTCATCCAGTGCTCAGACACAACAGCCCAAACAAGCGGCTAATTCTCTGCTTCCTACTGCTCATCCAGTGGTCAGACACAACAGCCCAAACAAGCAGCTAAGGCTCTGCCTTCTAGCGCTCATCCAGTGGTCAGACACAACAGCCCAAACAAGCGGCTAAGGCTCTGCTTCCTACCGCTCATCCAGTGGTCAGACACAACAGCCCAAACAAGCGGCTAAGGCTCTGCTTCCTACCGCTCATCCAGAGGTCAGACACAACAGCCCAAACAAGCAGCTAAGGCTCTGTTTCCTAGCGCTCATCCAGTGGTCAGACACAAAAGCCCAAACAAGCAGCCAAGGCTCTGCTTCCTACCACTCATCCAGAGGTCAGACACAACAGCCCAAACAAGCCGCTAAGGCTCTGCTTCCTTCCTCTCTTCCAGTGGTCAGACACAACAGCCCAAACAAGCGGCTAAGGCTCTGCTTCCTACCGCTCATCCAGTGCTCAGGCACAACAGCCCAAACAAGCGGCTAATTCTCTGCTTCCTACTGCTCATCCAGTGGTCAGACACAACAGCCCAAACAAGCAGCTAAGGCTCTGCTTCCTAGCGCTCATCCAGTGGTCAGACACAACAGCCCAAACAAGCAGCTAAAGCTCTGTTTCCTACCGCTCATCCAGTGCTCAGACACAACAGCCCAAACAAGCAGCTAAGGCTCTGTTTCCTAGCGCTCATCCAGTGGTCAGACACAAAAGCCCAAACAAGCAGCCAAGGCTCTGCTTCCTACCACTCATCCAGAGGTCAGACACAACAGCCCAAACAAGCGGCTAAGGCTCTGCTTCCTTCCTCTCATCCAGTGGTCAGACACAACAGCCCAAACAAGCGGCTAAGGCTCTGCTTCCTACCGCTCATCCAGTGCTCAGGCACAACAGCCCAAACAAGCGGCTAATTCTCTGCTTCCTACTGCTCATCCAGTGGTCAGACACAACAGCCCAAACAAGCAGCTAAGGCTCTGCTTCCTAGCGCTCATCTAGTGGTCAGACACAACAGCCCAAACAAGCGGCTAATTCTCTGCTTCCTACTGCTCATCCAGTGGTCAGACACAACAGCCCAAACAAGCAGCTAAGGCTCTGCCTTCTAGCGCTCATCCAGTGGTCAGACACAACAGCCCAAACAAGCGGCTAAGGCTCTGCTTCCTACCGCTCATCCAGTGGTCAGACACAACAGCCCAAACAAGCGGCTAAGGCTCTGCTTCCTAGCGCTCATCCAGTGGTCAGACACAACAGCCCAAACAAGCAGCTAAGGCTCTGCTTCCTAGCGCTCATCCAGTGGTCAGACACAACAGCCCAAACAAGCAGCTTAGGCTCTGCCTCCTAGCGCTCATCCAGTGGTCAGACACAACAGCCCAAACAAGCAGCTTAGGCTCTGCTTCCTAGCGCTCATCCAGTGGTCAGACACAACAGCCCAAACAAGCAGCTAAGGCTCTGCTTCCTACCGCTCATCCAGAGGTCAGACACAACAGCCCAAACAAGCAGCCAAGGCTCTGCTTCTTAGCGCTCATCCAGTGGTCAGACACAACAGCCCAAACAAGCGGCTAATTCTCTGCTTCCTACTGCTCATCCAGTGGTCAGACACAACAGCCCAAACAAGCAGCTAAGGCTCTGCCTTCTAGCGCTCATCCAGTGGTCAGACACAACAGCCCAAACAAGCGGCTAAGGCTCTGCTTCCTACCGCTCATCCAGTGGTCAGACACAACAGCCCAAACAAGCGGCTAAGGCTCTGCTTCCTACCGCTCATCCAGAGGTCAGACACAACAGCCCAAACAAGCAGCTAAGGCTCTGTTTCCTAGCGCTCATCCAGTGGTCAGACACAAAAGCCCAAACAAGCAGCCAAGGCTCTGCTTCCTACCACTCATCCAGAGGTCAGACACAACAGCCAAAACAAGCGGCTAAGGCTCTGCTTCCTTCCTCTCTTCCAGTGGTCAGACACAACAGCCCAAACAAGCGGCTAAGGCTCTGCTTCCTACCGCTCATCCAGTGCTCAGGCACAACAGCCCAAACAAGCGGCTAATTCTCTGCTTCCTACTGCTCATCCAGTGGTCAGACACAACAGCCCAAACAAGCAGCTAAGGCTCTGCTTCCTAGCGCTCATCCAGTGGTCAGACACAACAGCCCAAACAAGCAGCTAAAGCTCTGTTTCCTACCGCTCATCCAGTGCTCAGACACAACAGCCCAAACAAGCAGCTAAGGCTCTGTTTCCTAGCGCTCATCCAGTGGTCAGACACAAAAGCCCAAACAAGCAGCCAAGGCTCTGCTTCCTACCACTCATCCAGAGGTCAGACACAACAGCCCAAACAAGCGGCTAAGGCTCTGCTTCCTTCCTCTCATCCAGTGGTCAGACACAACAGCCCAAACAAGCGGCTAAGGCTCTGCTTCCTACCGCTCATCCAGTGCTCAGGCACAACAGCCCAAACAAGCGGCTAATTCTCTGCTTCCTACTGCTCATCCAGTGGTCAGACACAACAGCCCAAACAAGCAGCTAAGGCTCTGCTTCCTAGCGCTCATCTAGTGGTCAGACACAACAGCCCAAACAAGCAGCTAAAGCTCTGTTTCCTACCGCTCATCCAGTGCTCAGACACAACAGCCCAAACAAGCGGCTAATTCTCTGCTTCCTACTGCTCATCCAGTGGTCAGACACAACAGTCCAAACAAGCAGCTAAGGCTCTGCCTTCTAGCGCTCATCCAGTGGTCAGACACAACAGCCCAAACAAGCGGCTAAGGCTCTGCTTCCTACCGCTCATCCAGTGGTCAGACACAACAGCCCAAACAAGCGGCTAAGGCTCTGCTTCCTAGCGCTCATCCAGTGGTCAGACACAACAGCCCAAACAAGCAGCTAAGGCTCTGCTTCCTAGCGCTCATCCAGTGGTCAGACACAACAGCCCAAACAAGCAGCTTAGGCTCTGCCTCCTAGCGCTCATCCAGTGGTCAGACACAACAGCCCAAACAAGCAGCTTAGGCTCTGCTTCCTAGCGCTCATCCAGTGGTCAGACACAACAGCCCAAACAAGCAGCTAAGGCTCTGCTTCCTACCGCTCATCCAGAGGTCAGACACAACAGCCCAAACAAGCAGCTAAGGCTCTGCTTCCTAGCGCTCATCCAGTGGTCAGACACAACAGCCCAAACAAGCAGCTTAGGCTCTGCCTCCTAGCGCTCATCCAGTGGTCAGACACAACAGCCCAAACAAGCAGCTTAGGCTCTGCTTCCTAGCGCTCATCCAGTGGTCAGACACAACAGCCCAAACAAGCAGCTAAGGCTCTGCTTCCTACCGCTCATCCAGAGGTCAGACACAACAGCCCAAACAAGCAGCTAAGGCTCTGCTTCCTAGCACTCATCCAGTGGTCAGACACAACAGCCCAAACAAGCAGCTAAGGCTCTGCTTCCTAGCGCTCATCCAGTGGCAAAGCTTCAAACCAACGCTGACTCTGCTTTACCTCGGTCACCCTCCAGGAGCCCTGCAAAACAGCGACAGAAGTTACAAGCAGAAAATACCTTGTGGGATAGAGGCGATGACTCTACAATGGCAGAAATCTCTCCAGTACAAACAAACGCTGAGCTGGGACTGAGCCGGGGAGAAGAAATGCTGGCTCCACTCTTTTGGCTGCTGCGATACACCTCTTTTCTGCCCATAAGCTGTGGGGTGTTTAGTGGCCACCTCTATGTCGGGTTCACCAGTCGCTGGGCACTTTTTTTCCTTATTGAAACTTTAATTAAAAGTGAAGTTTTATCCTCTCCTTTATATATGACAATGAAGCATTTGAGGTATGATAGCATTCGTTATTGGAACCTGTCTCCAGCTGAAAATTATTTTCCTGGTTTTCTTTAAGATCCTGTTGCTGCCGTTGGATCCTTCTCTCATACTGGTCGTCCGTGTCCTGGTACATTTCTTTTATCCCATGAATCATGTATATATATTTTTTCAATTAAAACTGTTGCATATGGTGTCATTCCAGCCTCCACAATGTTAAAGGGGTTCTCCGGTAACATACAAGTTAGCCCCTATTCTGAGGACTTATCCTAACTGGTTGATCAGTGGGGGTCATAGTGACCCCCGTGGATAATGATGTCACAAGAATGGGGGTCTGTTGAACCTCTGTTGTACCACATAATGAAGAGCGCAGGCGGTTGTGCTTGCGCCAGCTGCCACATTAATCTCCAGGTGCTGACGGAGATCCAGCCAAGTGCTGTGAGTGCAGCGCCAAAGAGATGAATAGTGCAGCCAGCGCATGCATAACCAAGGGGATACCGGGGGATACAACTGGAGGTTAAGCCCTTTCAGAGTCAAACCAGCTTTGTTTATACTGATTTGCAGCCATTGTCAATGATTTCATCAGGTGAATCCCCCTTTATCTTTCCACCCCCACCACATCCTATACATTGCTTATATTCTGTGCTTGTAACATCTAAAGGTTGTACAGTTGTTATGAATAATTCTATCAGGTGAAAAGGGTTACTGGATATTATTTAGCTACTGATATGCCATACAAATTTGACACAGCAGAATCATGGGGCTTATTTACTAAGGGCCACGCACTGCACTTTCGTCTCATTTTGCCCCTTTATCGTGTGACAGGTATTTAACAGGTGTCTGCGCTGGAATTGTGTAGCGATTTGGGGAGCGAGCCATCGGACAATCCGGCTGATTCAGACTGAGCGCGGGCTTTAGCTTTCAAACTGTGTTGCAAACCCAAGCACTTACATGCACCAGGAAAAAGAAGAGACACATGCAGGATATCGGGCGCAGGATCTTAGTGACTCCCCGCACAGCGCATTATACACGGACAATGCACTTACATGCACCAGGAAGAAGAAGGTGAACTCCGGGGACCTGAGCGGGGAAGGGACACATGCAGGATATCGGGCGCAGGATCTTAGTGACTCCCCGCACAGCGCATTATACACGGACAATGCACTTACATGCACCAGGAAGAAGTAGGTGAACCTCGGGGACCTGAGCGGGGAAGGGACACATGCAGGATATCAGGCGCACGATCTTAGTGACTCCCCGCACAGCGCATTATACACGGGCAATGCACTTACATGCACCAGGAAGAAGAAGGTGAACTCCGGGGACCTGAGCGGGGAAGGGACACATGCAGGATATCGGGCGCAGGATCTTAGTGACTCCCCGCACAGCGCATTATACACGGACAATGCACTTACATGCACCAGGAAGAAGTAGGTGAACCTCGGGGACCTGAGCGGGGAAGGGACACATGCAGGATATCAGGCGCACGATCTTAGTGACTCCCCGCACAGCGCATTATACACGGACAATGCACTTACATGCACCAGGAAGAAGAAGGTGAACTCCGGGAACCTGAGTGGGGAAGCGACACATGCAGGATATTGGCTGCACGATCTTAGTGACTCCCCGCACAGCACATTATACACGGACAATGCACTTACATGAACCAGGAAGAAGAAGGTGAACCCCGGGGACCTGAGCGGGGAAGCGACACATGCAGGATATCGGGCACATGATCTTAGTTACTCCCCGCACAGCGCATTATACACGGACAATGCACTTACATGCAACAGGAGGAAGAAGGTGAACTCCGAGGACCTGAGCGGGGAAGTGACACATGCAGGATATCGGGCGCAGGATCTTAGTGACACCCCGCACAGCACATTATACACGGACAATGCACTTACATGCACCAGGAAGAAGAAGGTGAACTCCGGGGACCTGAGCGGGGAAGCGACACATGCAGGATATCGGGCGCAGGATCTTAGTGACTCCCTGCACAGCACATTATACACGGACAATGCACTTACATGCACCAGGAAGAAGAAGGTGAACTCCGGGGACCTGAGTGGGGAAGCGACACATGCAGCATATCGGGCGCACAATCTTAGTGAATTATGGTCGGACAATTCACTTTCAGTGAACTACAGGGGGAATGTAAGTAAATTTGCCCCCATGTGTCAATGTGTCAAGGCCTCATACACATGAATGTGTGGATTTTCTGAACAGCAAGCAACAGGCTGTTTGGTTGCTTGGGGCCCGTCTGACATTGGCAGTCGAGTATCGCGCACACTGCATATATGTCCATGGGAGATGAATATCCCGGCCATCAACTCACACAGGAATACAGCTAGCCCGATCTTTGTGGTGCATGCAGTGCTCCTAGCCAAGTATCGATACATGTATCCAATAGACGGCTATCAGGCAGTGAGGTTGTGCAGCTATAGCTCATGGCTAATACTTCTTTGGCTCAACTCTTTGGTTACTAGTGGTACATACTAGTACCATCAAAATCCATCCCAAGGGAAACTTACTCATAGATCCGGGCACTGTCACTGTGGTAATCTTCTTATATTTGTTTTTCATGGTCTCCTTCCTTCTAAAGTCAACTGTTCAAATTTTGCAAATGAATCTAAAGGGCTATCATATTCCCTCTGTGACCTGTCTTTAAAGACTGTTACAAAGTCTCATCCTGCTCCCAGCCGCCACATGACTGGGATTACAGGATGAAGGGGAGACAGGGTGTAATAGTCTGTAAAGTCAGATACAGGACGGATAGGGTAGCCTTCCAGGTTCATTAGCATAATTTTAAAGGTTGATTTTTAGAATGAATCAAAAGGAAGGAGGCAACAAATATTAGAATATCACCAGAGTCACGGTGCCTGGATCTATGAGTGTGTCTATGTTTTATCATGCTTGATTTTGGTGGTAGATTAACTTTGATAAAGGCTCAGTAACTTGGCAGGCAATCCTTTAACCCTTTTGCGACCAAGGGCCATTAATACCTGAATGTCCAGGATAATATTTTTAATCGCTCGAGTATAAGCCGAGTTTTTAAGCACAATTTTTGTATTGTAAACTGAGTACTTACCTTTCCGATGGCCCAGGCAGCTCCTCTTCTCTCTCCATGTGCGCCCGTGCCGTTCCGTGTCCACGACAGATCCGTGGGCAGTGTCTCCTCTTTCTTCATGTGCGCACGGAGCTGTAGCAGACCTGGCATGGAATCCTATAGATTTATCCGTTCTTCAGCTAAAAGTACAGAATTAGGGCAGCATCTGTTTCCCTTTATCCCTCCTGACAGCAGCTAAAGACTACATTTACCAGTATCCTTTGCAGCAAATCTCTTGCACTCACCAGCAGCCGGACCGTGGCTGGACTGTGGGCGTGCCTAGCTGTGGTGTCACGTGACCGGCTCAAGCAGGAGGAAGGGGGATTGTGCCGATCATGTGATCTCCTGGCGGGCGCATGCGCAGTCGACTGCGGTGAACGCCAGTACTTACAACACACCAGACACAGCACAGGTGAGCAATCTAGTCAGCCCCATATATAGGAGCTATATACTCTGTATTCTTATACACCCCTGAAGAAGCCACAGGGCTAACGCGGAACGCGTAGGGAGCCAGCCCCCCCTCCTCTTATCCCGGTGATATCTTTTCATTTATTTAGCCATTTCACAGCATATAGAGCTTTGATTGTATTTATTATTGCTTGATATTATACCAGGAAGTTGATTATATTGTGCGGGTATTACAGGGGAGAGGGCTTTTCAGCAACCACTGCTTATTTTTGCACATATCTACATGGCTGCTATTGTAATCCTTGCATCATTTTGCACAGATTTGATTGATTACATAGGACATGAACTTGCACATGTTGGTGCTTTTAAATGTTGTTAACTTGTCTGTAGTATGAATTTAAATAAAGATATCTAATATTTTTTCAAAAACTATATATTGAGTCGGTACTTTTAACATGTCACTCTGTTTTTTTGTATTGAAATGCTTGTTTTTGACACGTGGTACCAACATTGGCCATTAATTGGTTTCAAGACCTGGCACGGAACCTGTCTGGCAGGCTCTACACGAAAGGGGGGCTGGCTACATACTACAAGGGGCTGTCAGGCTATATACTACAGAGGGGCTGGCTATATACTACAGGGGGCTGGCTGGCTATATATCACAGGGGGCTGGCAGGCTATATACTACAAGGGCTGTCAGGCTATATACTACAGAGGGGCTGGCTATATACTACAGAGGGGCTGGCTATATACTACAGGGGGGCTGGCTGGCTATATATCACAGGGGGCTGGCAGGCTATATAAAACATGGCACTGGCTGGCTGTATACTATTGGGGCTGGCTGTCTATTTACTACTGGGGCTTGGCTATATACTACAGAGGACTGGCAGGCTATATACTACAGGGGGGCTGGCAGGCTATACACTACAGGGGGGCTGGCAGGCTATACACTACAGGGAGCTTGCCGGCTATACACTACAGGGGGCTGTCAGGCTATATACTACAGGGGGCTGGCTGGCTATATACTACAGGGGGCTGGCTATATACTACAGGGGGCTGGCTATATATTACAGGGGGGCAGGCTATATGCTACATTCGACCCCTGAACGAGAACCTGCGTGTGTGCATTAGCCACTTGCTCACTGCGCATGCACGGCTTCCAGCATAGCGTTGCTAAGCAGTAAGCGATAAGAAACCCCCTACAGAGTTTGCGCATGGCACTCTCCGTCACCACAGTGGGAATGTTTGTATGTTGCTCGTTCCAGATTAGTTTTGCTGTGAGGTATTAATGGGGCACTGTACAATATATATTACCATCTATCTACATACTTTTCTTTACAATGGATGGGGTGGTGGAGATCGAAATGGCTGGCATTACAGTATTTAGGGGAGCGGGGGGCAATTGGCTGGCATTACAGTATTTAGGGGAGTGGGGGGCAATTGGCTGGCATTACAGTATTTAGGGGAGCGGGGGTGGGGGGCAATTGGCTGGCATTACAGTATTTAGGGGAGCGGGGGTGGGGGGCAATTGGCTGGCATTACAGTATTTAGGGGAGCGGGGGTGGGGGGCAATTGACTGGCATTACAGTATTTAGGGGAGCGGGGGTGGGGGGCAATTGGCTGGCATTACAGTATTTAGGGGAGCAGGGGGTGTGGGCAATTGGCTGGCATTACAGTATTTAGGGGAGCGGGGGTGGGGGGCAATTGGCTGGCATTACAGTATTTAGGGGAGCGGGGGTGGGGGGCAATTGACTGGCATTACAGTATTTAGGGGAGCGGGGGTGGGGGGCAATTGGCTGGCATTACAGTATTTAGGGGAGCAGGGGGTGGGGGCAATTGGCTGGCATTACAGTATTTAGGGGAGCGGGGTTGGGGGGCAATTGGCTGGCATTACAGTATTTAGGGGAGCGGGGTTGGGGGGCAATTGGCTGGCATTACAGTATTTAGGGGAGCGGGGTTGGGGGGCAATTGGTTGGCATTACAGTATTTAGGGGAGCGGGGGTGGGGGGCAATTGGCTGGCATTACAGTATTTAGGGGAGCGGGGGTGGGGGGCAATTGGCTGGCATTACAGTATTTAGGGAAGCGGGGGTGGGGGGCAATTGGCTGGGGGAGGTCTGTGTGCTGACAATGGGCAGCTACAGACCATAAATCCTTCCTTTACGCAATCATTGGTGACTCCTGTACTTGCAGTTCGGACACCAGTATCACTTTTTAAGGCCATTTGTATTTTTAAAATCCTTAAATCCTACTCCCGGTTCCACGCTCAGAATGACATGATTAATTGTCTCCATCCATCATCCCTTAAAAAACTATTAATCATTTCACAAAAGTGACATCTCCCGCTCCACAATCCATTTCAGGCGCAATGTGTGAGCTCAGCGCCCAGGGGAGAGCGGAGACCCCCAGATCCTCTCCCAAATTATTGTTTATCTTAGTTGTCAAATCTAAACACTTTGAGGAACTTTGAAAACCCTAAAATGTGTCATTACAGAAGTATTGGTTACTACTGGTGGAGGAAAGATGTTTGGATGGGATAACAAAGGCTTTTTCCATCTTTGATCATTTGAATGATAGAACTTTATCTTCATGCTATTTGCACTGGATTTCCTCAGTCGTTTTTTCATCAGATATCTTTGTCTCTGGGCAAATTTTAATGAGGTGATCCAATAAACTTTGTCTTAACCTTTTAACCGCTGTATCCTAATCCGGATTGTACTGAATCAAGAATTTAATATTTCTCTGAGGAATATCTGGTGGCTCAGGTGGCTCAGGTGTTGCTGGTGCTAGGCAGAGGGGCTCAGGCAAGGACAAATGGGTTGGGTTGCTGGATGCTTCATTTAATTGTATGGGAATGATGGAAATAAATAATAATAATAATTCTTTATTGATATAGCGCACACAGATACCGCAGCGCTGCACAAAGCATTTCAAATTGGTCCATGTCCCATGGGGCTCACAATCTAATCATCCTACCAGTATGTTTTGGAGTGTGGGATGAAACCGGAGGACCCGGAGGAAACCCACGCAAACACAGAGAGAACATACAAACTCTTTGCAGATGGGTGGGATTCAAACCCAGGACCCCAGTGCTAAATAGGCATCTCTTACCGCTCCTATAGACATGAAAGGAGCGCCTCTGCACCCTTTAGTGAGAATGGGAACCCTGTTCTCATGATTGTGGAGGTCCAAGCAGATAGACCCCACCGATCAGCTTTTTATATATTTGGAACAAATAAAAGATGGGGGAGTCACGAAAGCTGGATAAAAACTTGAGCACCGTGCAGATACTGCCTAGGTATCAACAGGTAGTATATGGTAACAGAGAAAAGAGTATACTGGGGCTTATCTACTAAGGGTCCCGCGGATCGCACTTTCATCAGATTTTAGACATTTTCAGGATCTGCGCTGTGAAAGGTATTTCACCTGGGATTGTTTGACACATGATCGGATTGTGGTGCAATTGCGCTAATTTCATGTGACAGAAATGGGGGGGGGGGGGCGTCGGATTTAATATTCAAATTGTGTCGCAACCAATGCGTTTACACCAGGAAGAAGTAAGTGAACTCCGGGGACCTGAGCGGGGAAGCAACCGATGCCGGAAATGGGATGCACGATCTTTGTGAATCGCGGCACAGAGCACTTCGGGTGAACTCTGTCGGCCGGTTAAGTAAATGTGCCCCATTGTGTTGACACAGGTAAACAATAATTTGTAAAAATATATAAATACAGGGGTCTTTTTATTATACAAAATTGACCAATATAGCAAAATCGTGCTGGTTCCTTGCACATACAATTCCCCACAAATGTGATTAATTCCAGTGTGCTGGAACTCACAAGAAAACAGAAGTATGCCAAAGGACCAAAAAAGGTAAAGTATAAACAACTTTTATTGATATATAAAATTACATCACAACACAAAAAAACCATAAAAACATTTAAAAGTGTGAACAACACACAAACAAACAATCCAGCAAGGAGACCTAGCATGTGATAGTGCTGGTCACCCCTACAAACCACCAGCTCCCCCTCCTGAAATGACACTCCCCTAGCCGCACAAAATCCAGAAATGTATCTTATAGTGGATGAGATATCCAGTGTGTGTGGTCAAAGCTCATAATCCCGGGAGAATCAGCAAAAAGTAAACCAACAATCCTCCAACAGAACAATCTATAAGCAAGTGCAATGAGGTGTATGTACAAGATGGATGCACATAGCTACCTGCTGCAACCGGGATGAACGCAAAGGGGAGGTGAGGGGAAGCTGGGACACACAGCCCCACGCGTATCGCCACCCAACTGGCTTCCTCAGGGGTGTCGTGGTGTTGGCTATTGTCCTATTTATGTGCTGGCGCCTCTCATGGGGCAAAACGAGCCGCAGCTGATGACTTCCGGTCCAGACCGGAAGTCTATTACGTCTCTGTCATGTGCGTGTGCGGTCTCATAAGTGTAAGTGATCACGCACGCGCATCACAAACTGGCGCACGCTCCTGATCATGTCCTCTGCTGTTCCCCAACGGTATTGCACAATTGTGACAGGTGAATATGTGAACTAACATCGTGTGGGCAGTAATCCCAAACCACGATGGTATGTGGGGTAAAGTGACATCGTGCATGCAGACTCTAGAATGCGTCAAGCAGTCTGGGGTCAGGGAAAGGATACATGGATGTTATGTATTAGTGTATCCTGAACTCTTGGATTGCAATTGAAAAATTAGTGTTCAAGTGGGTACATTCCAGTGTGCTGGCAATAAAAACATAAAATCCAATAAAACCATCTATACATCAGTTATTGTCACGGTCAGAGGTAGTAGACCCACTGAACCACCACAAGTGATGATGTAAGCCAACACCTAGGAGTGGAGTCTAAGTGGCACCCGGTTTTTACCAGAGCCCACAACAAAGTGGGTTGGACTTGCTGCGGCGGGACACCACCAGGTTGCTCCACAGGTGCAACTTTGCTTGCGGTGGTGGCCAAGGTGAGGTACAGAATCGGAAGGAAGAGGAGAAGTCATGGTCAGACAGATGGTCAGGGCAGGCAGCAGAGAGTCAAAGTTAGGAATGGGATCAAGGTCACAACACATAATCAGAATAATTCAGGAACAACACAGGAAAGCTTTCTCTAAGGCACGAGGCACAAAGATCCGGCAGGGGACATAGTAAGGGGCTGGCTATTTATGAGGTCAGGTAGCCGGCCAGCACCAATCGGCACGCCTGCCCTTTTCATCTTTAAGAGCCGTTACACGTGTGTCCTAGGAGGTGGGGACTCCTCTTAGGGACTGCCGCTACAGAAAGAGAAGGTGAGTGAGGCTGGGGCCGGGCTCCAGCGTTCAGGGAGGCACATGGGTCTGATTAACTCTGTCGCAGAGGAGAAATCCAGCTTTACTTGACGTTGGCTGCACAGGGAAAGCCAGAATCGGGAAACAAACTGGATCCCCCGGTCCAAGACAATGTTCAGAGGGAGTCCATAAAACCAGAAGATGTGGAGGAAGAACAGAGATGATGGAAGACCGGGCAGGGGAGTGAAATGAGATATCTTAGAGAACTGGTCTGTGACCATCTAGATGGCGGTATTACCTGAAGATGGCGTAAGGTCCATAACAAAGTCCACGGCTATGTGAGCCCATGGGCTACTCGGTATAGGCAGTGGCAGAAGCAGACCTGTTGGCTTGAGATGTAACGACTTGACCAGATACTCGAAGTGCCAAGTGCCACGAGTATTGAAGGCGGTCTTCCATTCATCATCTTTATGGATACGGATGGGATTATACAGGACTAAAATTAGAACTAAATACCTACAAATACCTTGACATAAGCTAGTAATAAACGGAAAAGTAATTTTGTTTATTCTGTTTATTACAGATTACACTAGTGATTCACATATAGTGAGGAAATCATAAAGAAAAATTGGCACATTTTACAATATGACCCCGTTATAGGGCATTTATTAACAGAACCTAAAATTTAAACTGTAAGTCTAAGAGTCTTAAAGACTACACAGTAGAATTAACAATAGAACTTATTCCACCGGGCAAAAAACAAAAATTCAAAAATTTGTGGAGTGGCACTGAGGTAATCTGGATTAAAATCCGGTGTGGGTGCAGGCTTCAGGGGATCTGGCTCAAAATCCCATCAATCGAAACGTTGTATCTTTTCCACTGGTGGAATAAGTATCACTACTTACCACGGAGTGCTGCTTCCCTGTCTTGGACTTATTCCACCAATATAGCACATAAAGGTTTTTATAGGTGCTCACAGTGTAAGGCATGTAAAGGGGTTGGAGAGTCCCTAACTGGAGGCATTTTTAGTTTCACATCATCCAATAATTCACAAGTATTCAATGTGAAGCACTTTGTGAACTGCGATTCAAGTAAAGGCATATATATGATTATTTGCCTTTGTAGTCTCAAATAGATTCAGAGGACCATAAAAAAACTAAAAACTTGCATTAACAAACATTTTAGGGACATCAGAAAGTGTAAATTGGACCATTCTTTATCTGCCAATTATGCCAAATATCACCAAAAGAACCCAAAAGGCACCTCCTTTTTTAGTATTTAGAACAAGGGTACCCACATTGGAGAGGGGAGCATTATCAGAGAGAATTTTTTTGGATTTTCCAATTAGAAACTCTAGTCCCATTGGGTCTTAATGCGAACTTCGAAATTAAATGCTTTCTATGAAAGTAAAGCACTTCATCTTTTATTAAAGCACTTCATTCTTCATTGTTCATTCCCTCAGTAGCGATGATCCATGTCATCCTTAAAGGTTGTAATCAGAGATTTTTTAAAAATTCGATTTGCAGAGTTTGCAGAATATTCAGACAGAATTTGATTCGTCCCGTATCGAATCATGGGAAATCACAATAAAAACCAGGTATTTCCTGGCTGCAGAGAGCCTGTAGGGTGTTGTAGAACGTTGTGCCATGCTTAAATATGCATATGGAGCGCGGTTAGGTCTTCAAACAATGCTGTGTTTTAGTATGACATGCACATGACAGCCTCCGCTCTTAGAATCGCTTCACTCTTCACTTCCATGTGCACTTACATAGGCCAACTTCACCAGATAAGCGAAGCAGGAACGCAGCCTGACAATGTAAGGTCAGTACCAGCTCGAAAGGACTGAGCTGAGGGCCAAAATCCCACTACAGGCAGTCCCCGGGTTACATACAAGATAGGGTCTGTAGGTTTGTTCTTAGTGGCACAATGACAAAGTGTGGAGATATGCAGCAGGAGGTCAGAGAGTGGACCAATCACAGTGTGTGTAGGTGGGTGGCAGCAGTAGCAGCAGCATGAGGTCAGAGAGTGGCACAATGACAAATTCTGGTGGTGGCAGCAACATGGTAGGCCACAGTGTGGCACAATGACAGAGTGTGGAGGTGTCGGCAGCAGCAGCGGGAGGTCAGAAAGCGGCACATTGGGGCACATGTATCATAGTTTCAGCTAGGCAAATTGTCTAATTTTAGCGACTTTTGCAGTTTTTTGTGCCATTTTTGCTACTTTTAACTCTTTTCTTTTTCAAGTACGCCTCGGTCTGCACCTTATGCAGTGTGCTTTATGTATCTTTGTTTTCCAGATGTTCCGTGCAACATTTTGCCACTTTTGCACCTTTTTTGCGCCAATATTGGCGAAGTTCTGCACCTGGTCCAGGGCAGGTGCAAAGGATTTTTACATGTAAATTGGAATTATTTCACATGCTTTACCTGTTTAACATTTTGCACAGCAACATCTTTTGTCCAAATTTTTACATTTTTTCTTTTTTTTTTTCTTTATTGATTAGTTCTAAGGGCGAGGTCACACATTTAATTGCGTTTTTAATGCATGTTGAAACTAATTACAACAGCTGAGGAGGTGATTTGCCTTACTTCATTACTGTTAACATTTGCATTTACAAAACACAATATAAACGCCACGTTAATGCATGTGTTAACATTGCGTTTACTATGCGTTTTGTAAATTCAAATGTTAACAGTAATGTAAGTAGCAAAATCCACTCTCCTCAGCTGTTGTAATAGGTTTCAAAATGCATTAAAAATGCAATATGTTAAATCCCAAATTAACAGTAGTGTCCACTCCTGTATATAACCCCTCACATGGCTGGTATCCTCTCCTGTATATAACCCCTCACATGTATCCTCTCCTGTATATAAACCCCTCACATGGCTTGTATCCTCTCCTGTATATAAATACTCACATGGCTTGTATCCTCTCCTGTATATAACCCCTCACATGGCTTGTATCCTCTCCTGTATATAACCCCTTACATGGCTTTTGTCCTCTCCTGTATATAACCCCTCACATGGCTTGTATCCTCTCCTGTATATAACCTCTCACATGGCTTGTATCCTCTCCTGTATATAACCTCCTCACATGTATCCTCTCCTGTATATAACCTCCTCACATGGCTTGTATCCTCTCCTGTATATAACCCCTCACATGGCTTGTGTCCTCTCCTGTATATAACCCCTCACATGGCTTGTGTCCTCTCCTGTATATAACCCCTCACATGGCTTGTATCCTCTCCTGTATATAACCCCCTCACATGGCTTGTATCCTCTCCTGTATATAACCTCTCACATGGCTTGTATCCTCTCCTGTATATAACCCCTCACATGGCTTGTATCCTCTCCTGTATATAACCCCTCACATGGCTTGTATCCTCTCCTGTATATAACCTCTCACATGGCTGGTATCCTCTCCTGTATATAACCCCCTCACATGTATCCTCTCCTGTATATAACCCCTCACATGGCTTGTGTCCTCTCCTGTATATAACCCCTCACATGGCTTGTGTCCTCTCCTGTATATAACCCCTCACATGGCTTGTATCCTCTCCTGTATATAACCCCCTCACATGGCTTGTATCCTCTCCTGTATATAACCCCCTCACATGTGTCCTATCCTGTATATAACCTCCTCACATGGCTTGTATCCTCTCCTGTATATAACCCCTCACATGGCTTGTGTCCTCTCCTGTATATAACCCCTCACATGGCTTGTGTCCTCTCCTGTATATAACCCCTCACATGGCTTGTATCCTCTCCTGTATATAACCCCTCACATGGCTTGTATCCTCTCCTGTATATAACCCCTCACATGGCTTGTATCCTCTCCTGTATATAACCCCATCACATGGCTTGTATCCTCTCCTGTATATAACCCCCTCACATGTATCCTCTCCTGTATATAACCCCTCACATGTATCCTCTCCTGTATATAACCCCTCACATGGCTTGTATCCTCTCCTGTATATAACCTCTCACATGGCTTGTATCCTCTCCTGTATATAACCCCTCACATGGCTTGTATCCTCTCCTGTATATAACACCTCACATGGCTTGTGTCCTCTCCTGTATGTAACCCCTCACATGGCTTGTATCCTCTCCTGTATATAACCCCTCACACGGCTTGTATCCTCTCCTGTATATAACCCCTCACATGTGTCCTCCCCTGTATATAATCCCTCACATGACTTGTATCCTCTCCTGTATATAACCCCTCACATGGCTTGTATCCTCTCCTGTATATAACCCCTCACATGGCTTGTATCCTCTCCTGTATATAACCCCTCACACGGCTTGTATCCTCTCCTGTATAAAACCCCCTCACATGGCTTGTATCTTCTCCTGTATATAACCCCTTACATGGCTTGTATTCTCTCCTGTATATAACCTCTCACATGGCTTGTATCCTCTCCTGTATATAACCCCTTACATGGCTTGTATTCTCTCCTGTATATAACCTCTCACATGGCTTGTATCCTCTCCTGTATATAACCTCTCACATGGCTTGTATCCTCTCCTGTATATAACCCCCTCACATGTATCCTCTCCTGTATATAACCTCTCACATGACTTGTATTCTCTCCTGTATATAACCCCCTCACATGGCTTGTATCCTCTCCTGTATATAACCCCCTCACATGTATCCTCTCCTGTATATAACCTCTCACATGACTTGTATTCTCTCCTGTATATAACCTCTCAAATGGCTTGTATCCTATCCGACATATAACTCCTCACATGGCTTGTATCCTCTCCTGTATATAACCCCTCACATGGCTTGTATACTCTCCTGTATATAACCCCTCACGTGGCTTGTATCCTCTCCTGTATATAACCCCTCACATGGCTTGTATCTAGAGATGAGCGAACATACTCGTCCGAGCTTGATGCTCGATCGAGCATTAGCGTACTCGAAACTGCTCGTTGCTCGGACGAATACTTCGCCCGCTCGAGAAAATGGCATCTCCCGCCGTTTTGCTTTTTGGCGGCCAGAAACAGAGCCAATCACAAGCCAGGAGACTCTGCACTCCACCCAGCATGACGTGGTACCCTTACACGTAGATAGCAGTGGTTGGCTGGCCTGATCAGGTGACCCTGGAATAGACTAGCCCCTGCCCGCGCTGCTCGGATCATTCTGTGTCTGGATGCCGCTAGGGAGAGAGCTGCTACTGGTCAGGGAAAGCGTTAGGGTGTTCTATTAGCTTACTGTTAGGCAGGAGTGATTCTACAAGAACCCAACAGCCCTTCTTAGGGCTACAATAACGTTATACTTTTTTTTTTTATTTGCTTGTGGCTGGGCTTGCTGGCACTAGTAGTGCAGCTAGTACCATATTGTGAGGAATTAGCTGGGAGACCTGCGACCGTTGTGTTTAGCTCTTAGTGACACACATATCCACCTCAAACACCAAAGTGGGAAAATTTATTAGGGGTTTGATTTCAATTAGGCACAGTCTGCCAGTTTCTTTTTATTTTACGTTTATTTTTTTAATAACTCAGCGTCATCTCATCTGGCATAGTAGTGTGCTTTCATACTTGGCTAGAAAATAGCCATAGGAGAATCCAAACGGCTTACTTACGCCTACAGTAGCGTTATATATATTTGATTTCTGGTTGATCTGCTGGTGGCTGTAGTTGTTGCAGTGCATCTACTAGCAAATTGTGAGCAATTTGGAGTGAGACTTGCGACCACTGTGTTTTGCGCTTAGTGACGCACAGATCCATCGCAAAGACCGAAGTGGGAAAATTTATTAGGGCCCGGGGTTGGATTTCAATTAGGCACAGTCTGCCATTTCCTTTTTTATTTTACGTTTATTTTTTTCATAACTCAGCGTCATCTCATCTGGCATAGCAGTGTGCTTTCATACTTGGCTAGAAAATAGCCATAGCAATAGGATAGCATCGTTTGGTTTTAAAAACTAAAAAACACACAAAAAAAAAAAAAAACACAAAAAAAGGTAAAAAAAAAATTCAAGTTATAACTCTCATTTTCAAAATGTTTAACCCGAGGGCTAGGGGTAGAGGACGAGGGCGGGGACGTGGGCGTCCAACTACTGCAGGGGTCAGAGGCCGTGGTCCTGGGCGGGGTGAGACACCACCTGCTGATGAGGGAGCAGGGGAACGCCGCAGAGCTACACTCCCTAGGTTCATGTCTGAAGTTACTGGGACTCGTGGTAGAGCACTGTTGAGGCCAGAACAGTGCGAACATGTGATGTCGTGGATTGCCGACAATGCTTCGAGCAATTTGTCCACCAGTCAGTCTTCCACGCAGTCCACCCATGTCACCAAAATCGGCACTCCTCCAGCTCCTGCACCTCAGCCTCCTCCCACCCAGTCTGCCCCCTCCCAGCAAAATTTGCCATTTGAACCGGCATACTCTGAGGAACTGTTTTCTGGACCCTTCCCACAGTCACAAACCACTTGTCCGGTTGCTGATGAGCAATTTTCCGATGCCCAGGTTTTCCACCAGTCGCAGTCTGTGGGTGATGATGACCTTGTTGACGTAGTGGAAGAAGTGTGTAAAGAGGTGTCCGACGATGAGGAGACACGGTTGTCAGACAGTGGGGAAGTTGTTGTCAGGGCAGGAAGTCCGAGGGGGGAGCAGACTGAGGGATCGGAGGATGATGAGGTGACAGACCCAAGCTGGGTTGAGAGGCCGGGTGAACACAGTGCTTCTGAGACGGAGGAGAGTCCTCGACCAGAACAGGTTGGAAGAGGCAGTGGTGGGGCCAGACGGAGAGGCAGGGCCAGAGCTGGTGCATCAGCGCCAAATGTGTCAACTAGTGAAGCTCCCGTGGCGAGGGCTCCTGCGGCGAGGGCTAGATTTTCAGAAGTCTGGAGGTTCTTTAAGGAAACACCGGATGACCGACGGACTGTGGTGTGCCACATTTGCCAAACCAGGATCAGCAGGGGTTCCACCACTACTAGCTTAACTACCACCAGTATGCGCAGGCATATGAATGCTAAACACCCCACTCAGTGGCAACAAGCGCGTTCACCTCCGGCCGTGCACACCACTGCTCCTTCCCCTGTGTCAGCTGATAGTAAGCCCCAGGACCCTGCCATCGTCGGCTCCACGATCCTCCACAGCATCCACCAGCGTTCAGCTCTCCATACCCCAGATGCTGGAGCGGAAACGCAAATATAGTGCAACCCACCCGCACGCCCAAGCCCTTAATGTGCACATCTCCAGATTGCTAAGCCTGGAGATGCTGCCCTATAGGCTAGTAGAGACCGAGGCCTTTCGCAGCCTCATGGCGGCGGCCGCCCCTCGGTATTCGGTCCCCAGCCGCCACTACTTTTCCCGATGTGCCGTCCCAGCCCTGCACCAGCACGTGTCAGACAACATAATCCGTGCCCTGACCAACGCCGTTTCTGACAAGGTCCACCTGACCACGAACACGTGGACGAGTGCTGCCGGGCAGGGCCACTATATATCGCTGACGGCACATTGGGTTAACTTGGTGGAGGCTGGGACCGAGTCTGACCCTGGGGCTGGTCATATACTGCCGACGCAGAGGATTGCGGGGCCTACCTCGGTCCAGGTGTTTCAGGCCTACTATGCCTCCTCCTCCTCCCACCCCTCCTCCACCTCCTCCTCCGAACGGCCATCCGTGGGCATGGCGCCATCAGTCGGTAGCTCTAGGCACAGCAGCAGTGCCGTCGCTAAGCGACAGCAGGCGGTGCTCAAACTGCTGAGCCTAGGCAATAAAAGGCACACCGCCCAAGAACTATTACAGGGCATCACGGCGCAGACTGATCTGTGGCTGGCACCGCTGAACCTGAAGCCAGGCATGGTTGTGTGTGACAACGGCCGTAACCTGGTGGCGGCTCTGCAACTCGGCAGACTGACACATGTGCCATGCCTGGCCCATGTGTTAAATCTGATAGTTCAGCGTTTCCTCAAGACATACCCCAATCTGTCTGATTTGCTCACGAAGGTGCGCCGCATCTGTGCGCATTTCAGGAAGTCCAGCACAGATGCTGCCACTCTCAGGGCAGCGCAGCGCCGCCTCCAACTGCCCGCTCACCGACTGTTGTGCGACGTGCCCACGAGGTGGAATTCAACACTGACCATGTTATCCAGAGTTTACCAGCAGCGCCGAGCGATTGTAGACTGCCAGATGTCAACTTCCACCAGAACTGGTAGTCAGGTCAGTCAGCTTCCTCAAGTCTACAATGAGGAGTGGACGTGGATGTCTGATATCTGTCAGGTGCTGAGTAACTTTGAGGAGTCAACACAGATGGTCAGTGGCGATGCCGCCATCATCAGCCTCACCATCCCGCTGCTTGGCCTGTTGAAAAACTCTCTGGTCAGCATGAAGTCGGAAGCTTTGCGCTCCTCACAAGAGACGGGGGAAGAAGATTCCCTTGTTGATAGCCAAAGCACCCTTAGGTCTGTTTCTCAGCGCATATCGGAGGAGGAGGATGAGGAGGAAGAGGAGGAGAATGTTGGCGAGACACAAGAGGGGACCATTGTTGAGTCCTTCACTGTTGAGCGTGTATGGGCAGAAGAAGAGGAGTTGGAGGAGTTGGAGGAGGAGGAAATGGACAGTCAGGCCAGTGAGGGGAGTGAATTCTTACGCGTTGGTACTCTGGCGCATATGGCAGATTTCATGCTAGGCTGCCTATCCCGTGACCCTCGCGTTCAAAGAATTTATTCCAGCACCGATTACTGGGTGTTCACTCTCCTGGACCCACGGTACAAGCAAAATCTTTCCACTCTCATCCCTGGAGAGGAAAGGAGTGTGAGAATGCATGAATACCAGCAGGCCCTGGTGCACAAGCTGAAACAGTATTTCCCTTCTGACAGCACTAGCGGCAGAGTGCGTAGTTCTGCGGGACAAGTAGCGAGGGAGAGTAGGCGAGCAGGCAGCTTGTCCAGCACTGGCAAGGGTACGCTTTACAAGGCTTTTGCCAGCTTTATGTCACCCCAGCAAGACACTGTCACCTGTCCCCAGTCTCGGCAGAGTAGGGCTGATCTTTACAGAAAGATGGTGAGGGAGTACGTAGCTGACCATACCATCGTCCTAAATGATCACACAGCTCCCTACAACTACTGGGTTTCAAAGCTGGACATGTGGCACGAACTGGCGCTGTACGCCTTGGAGGTTCTTGCCTGCCCTGCCGCTAGCGTCTTGTCCGAGCGGGTTTTCAGTGCAGCTGGTGGCATCATCACCGATAAGCGTACACGCCTGTCGACTGACAGCGCTGACAGGCTGACGCTTATCAAGATGAATAAAGCCTGGATTTCTCCTAATTTCCAATCTCCACCAGGTGAAGGAAGCTCAACCTGAATAATTTATCCACTCCTCCTCCTCCTCATTTTCCTCCTTCTCCTCCTCTTTGTACAGTAAAGCAGAGGAAACTGGCTATTTTTTTACAGGGCCCACTGGCTCTAGCTATAGTACTTTATGCATTTAATTTTTATGGAGGGCCACCGACCCGGTCCTCTGGTTTGAAAACTTTTTTGGACTGCCACATACAGGCACTATCCAAATTGAATTGTCTCCATTGCTACCTCCAAAAGTCGTCCATATAGCTGCCTCCATACTTCGTCCCTTTATCAAACTTTGTCGCCACCCTGCTGTGTTATCCACAAAATACACTGGCAAACTTTTACCATTTACGGATATTATTTCAGCGCTTCTTGCGCATCTGTTTACATTCCCCTCACCCGCCATATCCTAAACTTATAGGAACGCTACTACACTTGATCTTATACAAAAGGTTCTTAGAAGTGCTGTTTGGGGAGTAGCCTAGAGACAGGGGCTTGGATTGGCGAAAGCTCGCCTGGCAGCGGAGCGCCAGCTCCATGCCAAGAACCAACTAACATAGTTTTAACTGCAGCACCTTTAATCTACTACTAGTTCACTGCCTCTATACATGGCTGCCTTATCAAACGTGCTGTGTCAGGCAGAATTTTGGGTTGTTTTCATGGCTTCCACAACAAGCTTGTTAACTTTGTCGCCACCCTGCTGTGTAATCATCAAAATATACTGGCAAACTTTTACCATTTACGGATATTATTTCAGCGCTTCTTGCGCATCTGTTTACATTCCCCTCACCCGCCATATTCCAAACTTATAAGAACGCTACTACACTTAACTTGGTGCAGGCTGGGACCGAGTCTGACCCTGGGGCTGGTCATATACTGCCGACGCAGAGGATTGCGGGGCCTACCTCGGTCCAGGTGTTTCAGGCCTATTATGCCTCCTCCTCCTCCCACCCCTCCTCCACCTCCTCCTCCTCCTCCGAATTACCATCCGTGGGCATGGCGCCATCAGTCGGTAGCTCTAGGCACAGCAGCAGTGCCGTCGCTAAGCGACAGCAGGCGGTGCTCAAACTGCTGAGCCTAGGTGATAAAAGGCACACCGCCCAAGAGCTATTACAGGGCATTCCGCATCAAACTTGTTAACTTTGTCGCCACTGTGCTGTGTAAGCCACAAAATATACTGGAAAACTTTTATTTTTATTTTATTTTTTTTATTTACGGATATTATTTCAGCGCTTCTTGCGCAGATGTTTACATTCCCCTCACCCGCCATATCCCAAACTTATAAGAACGCTACTACACTTGATCTTATACAAAAGGTTCTTAGAAGTGCTGTTTGGGGAGTAGCCTAGAGACAGGGGCTTGGATTGGCAAAAGCTCGCCTGGCAGCGGAGCGCCAGCTCCATGCCAAGAAACAACTAACATAGTTTTAACTGCAGCACCTTTAATCTACTACTAGTTCACTGCCTCCATACATGGTCCCCTTATCAAACGAGCTGTGTCAGGCAGAATTTTGGATTGTTTTCATGGCTTCCATGTTAACTTTGTCGCCACCCTGCTGTGTAATCCACAAAATATACTGGCAAACTTTTATCATGTACCGATATTATTTGAGCCCTTCTTGCTCACCTCCTTTGGTTCCTCTCTGCCACCCATTGGTTTGAAGCCTGAGTCCATTTAGGGTATGTTGCCATGCCACTCTCTAGCCTGCCGCTGCTGCCGCTGCCTCTGCATGCCGTCCCCTATAGTGTCAGGGTCAATTATTGGATGTTTTAGATGCTATCTAGCCTCATTCGGTCACTCTGTCATGGCCATGCTGTTGCCCATAATTTTGGCATAATGGTGCGATTAAGCAGCCTCAGAGGCATCCATGCATGCTGCCCCTGCTGTTTCCTGTCCATTTCCGTGGTGTTTCCATCCTTTTCTGAGGTTCCCAGGTGTTTGGCCAAGCTTCCCTGTGCAGAGCCTTGGTCCCCTTGAAAAATGCTCGAGTCTCCCATTGACTTCAATGGGGCTCGTTACTCGAAACGAGCACTGGAGCATCGGGAAAAGTTCGTCTCGAATAACGAGTACCCGAGCATTTTAGTGCTCGCTCATCTCTACTTGTATCCTCTCCTGTATATAACCCCTCACATGGTTTGTATCCTCTCCTGTATATAACCCTTCACATGGCTTGTATCCTCTCCTGTATATAACCCCTCACATGGCTTGTATCCTCTCCTGTATATAACCCCTCACATGGCTTGTATCCTCTCCTGTATATAACCCCTCACATGGCTTGTATCCTCTCCTGTATATAACCCCTCACATGGCTTGTATCCTCTCCTGTATATAACCCCCTCACATGGCTTGTATCCTCTCCTGTATATAACCCCCTCACATGGCTTGTGTCCTCTCCTGTATATAACCCCTCACATGGCTTTTATCCTCTCCTGTATATAACATCCTCACATGGCTTGTATCCTCTCCTGTATATAACCCCCTCACATGGCTTGTATCCTCTCCTGTATATAACCCCTCACATGTCTTGTGTCCATGTGGATTTGAGACATTTGCAACAAAAAGTCTCAAAAAGAAGCCAAAATTTGCGCCTGCCAGGATAGGAAAAACTGAACATGTATCACAAGTAAAAAGACAGGATCATACATATGGTGCAAAAACTAGCCACCAAAAGTCTCTAAAATGCACCTCAGAGAGACCAAACTATGATACATATGCCCCAATGACAGAGTGTGCAGGTGGGTGAAAATTTCCGTCCCTGGTAAAGATGGTGGGAGGCAGATGGAGCAACTGGCAGCAGATGTGTGGCATCAGGCGAGTGGCAGCATCATAATAGTAGCTGAGGCAGGTAGTTAGAGTCTCATTTCTCAACGTTTGGGGGAGGTGTCATGGCTGATCTAATCTGATGCATTAGGCATTGGTGAGTTGAAATCCTGGCCGATCAATGCCTGATTCATCTTGTCAAAGGTCAGTCTCTCCACATTACGGGTGGACAAGCAGGTTCTCCTTGGGGTAATGATGGCCCCCGCCGCACTGAACACCCGCTCCTATGTCACACTACTGGCCGGGCAGGACAGCTTCTCTACTATAAACTCCGCAAGTTGCGACCACACATCAAGTTTGGCTGCCTAGTATTTCTGGGGATCCTCTACCTGGGGTGGTAGAGGGCTGTTCAAGAAGGCCACCAGAAATTAAAGCCAGGAATCCCAGACCTGACAGAGGATGGACAATGGCGCACATAGGCAGCTGCCAACTGTCTGCACAGTATTTCTATATAGTACCCCAGTTGTTCCTCCCTCTCAGCAGCTGGAAAAAGGAACCCATTTTGGGCCTGTAGCAAGGGTCCAAAAGTCATCCCTATGCCTGATGTTGACTATTCCGCTGTTACTAGTTAGGCAAAGTAGCATACTGCTATGTTGGGTGAGGTAGTTCTGCCGCTGCAACTCTAGGAGGGTGTGCTTGGCCTTGTAAGAATGGCTGAAGTGCGTGCACAGTGTCCTGGCCATTTTTAGAATTTCTTGCAGATGGGTGGAAGACTTCAGGAACCTTTTGACAACCAGATTGAACACAGGCGCCATGCAGGGCGCATAAACCATCCCTCCTCGGTGCAGCAGGGACATCATGTTCCTCCCATTGTCTGTCACCATTGTTCCGATTTTTAGTTGTCAGGAGCACGGCCAGCTTCTGCACTTTAGGGTGGCTGGACACATACAGCCGTCTCTTTGTAATTGCCTGCTGGCACCATGCGGAGCGAGGAGCAGGAGCATCTGGACCGGGAGATGATGTTAAAGACAAACAGCTCGCTTCGGCAGAGGTGCTGAAGCCTTGACTGGCTGAAATGGCATGTGGGCCACTAGGTGTTGCTGCGGTGGCAGGATGGACCACCACATCTGAGACACGTTTCTCCCAGGCCATTGGATGGTGATTCTGCATGTGTTGTCGCAGGGCGGTGGTGCCCACGTTAGCTCCCTGGCCACGCTTCACTTTCTGCCGGCAGATTATACATATACACACCCTTGGGTCCTCTGTTGTCTTAACAAAAAACTGCAACACCACCAAGTTGGTGATTTTACCCCCAACACTCTGCACTGAGTGACTACTAACACTGCTGCCTCGCTGAGCCCCTGTGCCACTGCTTACTTGGACATGCGAAGCGGGTTTTGTACCCTGCGGCCGTTTGGCTCCCGTCTTCGCCCTGCTGCCACCCTGCTGCCACCCTGCTGACTCACGGCCGTAGGAGCAACTTGCTGCCCGCTGCTTGATGCCCGAAGAGGATGATGAAGCCCTGCCAGTGTCTGCCAGTGTCCTTTAAGTCTCTCTCTACCTAATTACCCCCTATGGAGAAACAGTCATCTGGATTCCGCTTAGCTGGAGAAGTCATATTATAGCTGAGGGTTGACTATTCTGCCACACAGCTAAAGATAGGAAGACTAATTGCTAATTAGTAATAGTGAACATGTGGTAGAAGTAGGCACAGAGTTTATAGATTCCAGTAGTAGTGGTGAGATGGAAGCCTTACCCTGAAGAGCCATAGCTCTTTAGAACGTGTTTGGTGAGTTTGGTATTGTCCTATCCCTCTACTTGTACCTCTAGTGACATCACTGGTGCTTCCGCACTACAGCAAACTGAAGTCACCTGTCAGGGCTTCACTGGATTCACCATCTTTCATTCAATAATTGAATTAGATACATGGGATACTTTGTAAAGTATTGTATCATCTTTGGTCACCTGGCAAGGAGTTCATCTACCCGTTAAAGATTGCCCAGTCATCCAGCAGTCTGGAATTCTATAGATACAGACTGCACGGGCTGCACGAAGTCACACCGCAACAAATCCTACCCGCTTTAAAGCTGGCTCTGGTGAGGACCGGGTGCCACTTAGACTCCGGTCCCAGGTGTCGGCTTACGTCATCGTCCGCGGTGGTCCAGTGGGTCCACTACCCCTGGAGCCTTACAGTAAGCACCGGCCATGGACCCCACCTAGGTCCCGCTGTTTGAACTGGCTGATCTTACCACCATTGTGGTCCAGCAGTCCCAGCAGATTGCCGCTTAGGGAGAATAGTCTGGTAAAGTCCCCCCCATGTTGCAGCAACTACTGTCTATTCAGCAACAGCGTCAAGCTTCTGCGATTCCCCCTGCTACTCTGGTTAGCCTGCCTGCCACTGAACCTAGGCTGATACTCTCCATGGCGTTAAAGTATGATGTAGACCCCAACTTGTGCAGGGGCTTTATCACCCAGTGTTCCCTGCACATTGAACTCGTGCAGTATCAATTTGTCACAGAACGATCTAAGGTGGCATTCATCATCAGCCTCCTCTCCGGGAAGGCCCTGGCCTGGGATACTCCACTTTGGGACAAGTCCGATCCGGTCACGGTTACTCTCACAGCATTCCTTGCAGAAATCTGGTCCATTTTTAAGGAACCTGCACTGGGGTCTTCAGCAGAGACTGCACTGAAAACCTGTGTCAAGGAGACTCATGTGTTGGTGACTATGTGGTTCAGTTCTCCACCATGGCCTCTAAACTCCCCTGGAACGATGCATCCCTGACTGGGACCTTTAAAAAGAGACTTTCGAGACAAGTAAAAGACATGCTGTCAGCACCTGATCTGCCTTCTACTCTAAGGGAACTCATCTCGCTGGCCACTCGGATTAATATCCGGTTTAAGGAGCACACTGAAGAGCTACGTCTCAAACAACCGCAAGCCTGTGTTCAACGTTTGCCTCATTTGCCACCTGTCTTCCAAAGACCGTTTCATCCTTCTGCCATTTCTGTTGCAGATGAACTTATGCAAGTGGATAGAGCTTGAATTTCTCCCCAGGAAAGTTCCAGGCCTCATCATGAGGACCTCGGTTTGTATTGTGCCAGTACAGAACATTTCTTTGGGGCTATGGGATCTAGGGGGGAAGCATCCCTAGGTGAGAGTAAAGCTACTCCATGCCTGAACATTCCCTTGCTCCTCAGCTCTGGCAATGGTAGCCAGTTTCAGGTTTCTGCTTTCCTGGACTCTGGCTCTTTGTGGATGCTGCTCTGGTCATCCAGCATCACGTGATTGTGGTCCGCCTCGAGAAGAGCCTGCTCATCTCCTAGGTCAGCATTCAAGTTCTCTCCGATCTGGTCCGGTACCACACTGAGCCTATTTCAATGCACGTCAGAGCTTTACATAAAAAGAGACTGTGCTTCTATGTGCTGCCTTGTTCCACCTCATCCCTCCTGCTGGGCCTTCCATGGTTGCAGCTCCACGCACCAGTCCTTAACTCGAAGATGGGGGAGATTCTTTGTTGAGGACCAGATTGCCAATCTTGCTACATTGCATGGTGGTTCCTCATCCAGTACCTGTCATGGCCTCTTCTTTAGCTCCCAAATCTTTAGAGGGTCTTCCAGCTTGCTATCAGGACTTTGGTGATGTATTTTCCAAGACGCAAGCAGAGACTTTGCCACCACACCACCCCTACAACTGCCGTCGATCTACTGTTGATCTGCTGCTGGGTGCATCACCTCCACGGGGTCAGGTGTACACCCTCTCTGTGCCAGAGACTGCAGCAATGTCGGACTATATCAAAGAGAACCTGCTGAGGGCGTTTATGCATAAATCCTCTTCTCGGGTTGGTGCAGGCTTCTTCTTTTTCTTGATCAAGAAAGATGGGTCACTCTGTCCATGTATTGATTACCACGGTCTTAAAAAGGTCACGTTTAAGAAAAGCTATCCCTTGCCATTGATCACGGAGCTCTTTGTCCACCTGCGGGGAGCCAAGGTCTTCTCCAAACTGGACCTTTGTGGTCCCTACACCCTCATCCGTATTCACAAGGGTGACGAGTGGAAGACTGCCTTTCACACTTGCAACGGACATTTTGAGTATCTGGTAATGCCGTTTGGACGGTGCAACGCACCAGTCGCTTTCCAAGAATTCGTCAACAACATCTACAGGGATCTGCTATATACCTGTGTCATGGTCTATCTTGCCGACATTCTGGTGTTCTCTCCGCATCTTGAGTCCCAACAGTCAAGGACTGTTAAAGTAGAAGAATGTCAAGACTGCTGTTGCAACTCTAGTGCATCTTCGGTAGCTTCCCTCTGGGAAGACTTAAGAGGATATTGACTTGGGGACATTGCTTTAGCGTGGCTGGGCACCATTGAGTGCAACGCTCTGTGGCCCTCATTTCCCATTTCTACTGGTGGCCTGACCTTGTCAAAGATGTTCAGGATTTTGTGGGTTGTTGTACTCCCTGTGCTCGTAATAAGCCATCTCACCTTAAACCAGCTGGTCTGCTACTGTCGTTACCAATACACAGCCGCCAGTGGTCACATGTGGCAATGGACTTCATCACTGACCTTCTGCCTCCATCTGGCAACACTGTCATCTGGGTGGTAGCTGACTAGTTTTCCAAAATGTCCCATTTTGTTCCTCTTTCAGGTCTACTGTCTGCTCCTCTCCTTGCCAGTCTGTTCTTCCTACACATCTTGCATCTTCATATACTTCTTCAGCATATCGTTTCTGATCAAGGGGTTCAGTTTGTTTCTAAATTCTGGCGATCCCGGTGTAACCAGCTGCACACTTTTTTCGGATGTTCCTGCGGTAGAAGAATTGGTGCAGGACCTCAAATCGATCTGGGAACAGACTCGTCAGTCTCTACTTTGGGCTACTATCGACCCAGGTCGATAAGAAACGCAGGTCTCCTCTAGTCTTCTTTCTGGGTGACAAGGTGTGGCTATCATCCAGATATGTCTGACTGAAAATCCCCTGCTACAACCTTTGACCAGGTTTTTGGGGCCTTTCGAGGTAGTGAAGCGCATAAACCCTGTGGTGTATAAACTCTGCCTCCCACTATGCGCATCCCGAACTCCTTCCATGTCTCTCTCCTGAAACCTGTCATCTTGAACCGCTTCTCTCACAAACCTCCTCCTTCTGCTCCTGAGGCTGGCTCCTCTGATGTCTTCGTGGTAAAGGAGGTTCTGGACATGAAGTCACTGAGAGGTAAGCAGTTCTTCCTTGTTGACTGGAAGGGGTGCGGGCCTGAGGAGACATCACGGGAGTCTGAGGAATTCTGAACTGTAGTCTCCTGCAAAGGTTACTCCAGACCAAGAAGAGAGGGAGGCTGAAGTGGTGGTGGTGGGTGGTACTGTCACGGGTGCTCCTGCAACCCAGAAACCGGGTCACAGGCGAACCCTTTGCCGCCTGTCTTGCCCTCCTGCCTGTTCCCGATCACAAACTTGTCTTCCGACTCTATCTCACCTTGGCTGCCACCGTGGACAAAGGTCCCAGGTGTCGGCTTACATCATTGTCCGCGGTGGTACAGTGGGTCCACTGCCCCTGGAGCCTGACTCTTAACTTACATATTGTAAACCTACAAAATTAGACAACCCTAGACAAACAACAGGCATAATCCATGTGTGGACTATGCTTCTATTAATTGTCTACATTTCTTTTTTGTATAATGTCCTCTGTTCTCAGTTCCCACCTTTCTGCATAGTAAAATCTTTCTTTCTTTGGCTTTAGTTCTCTAGGAGTGTCTATGTTCCTGGTACTTATGACAGGGTAATCAGGAGGGAGTGCTCTTACTGGACTCATGCCAGACAAATAATCGCTTTTTAATACAGTTATATATATGATATATTGAGTAGCCAAAGGCCACCAGAGTAGCGATTGACCGTCCCACGCTCCCTGTAAACTATTGCATTTCAACACCGGAAATACAGTAAGGTTCTACATGTAAGAACCAACAGCATAACATAATTTATATAATACATAATTTATATTTATTTTTTATATATAAAAATACGGCTTATATTTCCATGAAGAAGCATATGAAAGAAATGTAAAGTATTGTTTTCTTATAGACATAAGTTAAGAAGAATCTTTGTGGTGGCGTGGAGTAGACGTGTGCACTTGGAGCTCCCGCTTATCGGACACTGATTAGAGCCCCTACGTTGTCCAGCTAACAGTTACCCCTAGCTAGCCTGGGAAAGTGCAGCACGCCGCCGGTGAAGTCCCCAGCAGCCACACAGGTAGCAGCGGCAGCCCCTGAGGAGGAATGTGGGGAGATTGTTCCAGCGCCGGTGTCCCCTCATCAGCAGGGGGGGACTGGGCCGCGGCGGTGAGGGGCCCATAAAATCTCCAGGTCTCCTATGAAGGAGCCCCCTCCATAACGGCTCATGACACTGAGGAGGCCCCGAAAACATGGACACCATGCCGTGGACCCCAGAACCCCCACCGACACCTCTTCTGGCCCAGTCACAGGCCAATAGGCCCTGGGCCTGCAAATGACACAACTGGGCCTGGGGGGGGGGGCACTCAGCTCCAAGCCTCTCCACCCCTGCTGTTCTCATTATCGCGGGATCCCTGGTGTCTCTCTCTCCGTGGGCAGACTTCAGATGCTCTGGGGTTCCACCTGCACAAACCTGGACCTCTACATATGCACAGGACTTTGTTATGAAGCTTTGAGAACCTTACCTACAAGAATTTTTTTCGATTCAATGATCTCCAGGATGGATAAGATGCAATGTCAGTGCTTAAATGAGATACACCTCTCCATGGAGAAGTTGGGCTTAAGGGTAGGCTCTCTAGATAGACAAACTTAGTCTCACGATACCAGACTTGAGCAACTGGAACAGAGGGTAACCTCGCAACAGCATATGATTCATTCTCTGACTCTGCAGCATGACCATTTTGAGAACAGGGGTCACCAGATTGTGCAGGTGAGAGGCCTCTCCAAGGAAGAAGCGGGCGGGGACCTCCATCTCATTATTACCACACCTTCAACATTGTTCTGGGAGATTCACCAGACTCACTAATTGAGTTGTATAGGGTACATAGGGCCTTAGGCCCGTGGCCTGTGGATCCTGACAACCCACATGATGTCGTGTGTCTAATTTACCACTATCACACTAAGGAGCAGCTAATGAGATGTGTCCGGGACAAAGTTCAGCTGACCCATAAAGGAGGGGTCGTCGCTGACTTATTATGAAGAAGAGTCTCCTGAAGATATTCAATTCACTCAGCCGGACACGAACTCTTGCATGACAACCTAGCCCTGCAGCGGGGCCGGATCCAATGTTAGCATATAATTCAGCGTGTTTTTTACTCTTTTTTTAAATTTTCTGTGATGGGGAAAATCAGGGATGGGTACAACTAACTGCCATGTGCCTGTTTAAGACCCCCCGATATTGAATAGCTGACATTGTGGTGGGGTGCAGATGGGAGGGGGGGAGGGGTTTGATAACTGCTCTAAGCAGACACTTTTGGAAAGTTGATTTCTTCCTCTCCCTTTAGATTAAGTTTGGGACTCATTTTCCCTTTCTACTTGTTCTCCTTCCTATCTATTCTTCTTCCTTACCTCCTTCCTCCTTAAGTCCTAGCCAACACCCTTTAGGCGCAGAGAAATGTTAACTATGTGCCCCACTTAACTGGAATAGTCTCCCCAACGGGTATAGCTAGAGCCTTTAAAGACGTCTATGCCTCCCTATACCAACTACAACCCCACAGACCTCCCACTGAGGCTGACATCCAGTCCTACCTGGAATTAGCAGGCCTCCCTAACCTGACGTCAGAGGAAAGGGAGATGCTGAAAGCTCCAATCTCGAGGGAGGAATTCCATGCAGGCGGGGAAATCCTCGGGTCCGGACAGTTACACAACCCATTATTATAGGAAATTCACTGGCCAACTGACACAACCCTTCCTTGAAGCATTTAATGCCCTATCCTAAAGCTGCAGCATCTCCCCAGATACACTTAGGGCAAACATAGTGGTGATACCATAAGAGGGCAGGGACCCTCTGGGGATGGGAACCCATATGTTGAGGTGGATTTGAGTATTGTACTCCAACCCAACAGTGTCTGTGAGGATCAGCGATCTATACTCGGACTCTTTTCCCAAAAGAAATAGAATGCACCAGGGATGCCCACTGTCACCCCTAGTCTTCGCCCTCACTATAGAGCCTCTCCTCCAGAGGATTAGAAACAATCCAGATATCACTGGAGTCATAGCAAACAGGAAGGAAGTAAAAATTGCGGCCTACACCGATGATTTGCTATTCTTTCTTTCTACTCTCCAGGTGTCCATCCCTAACTTCCATAAGGAATTAGACACATTTGGGAGGCCATGTAACTTTAAAATTAACATTCAAATATCGGAAGCCATGCCACTTAATATCCCTTTCGACCGTTTCGCACTTTAATCTTCGATCTCCACTTCGATTAAGTATCTGGGCATCAATCTCCCCGACGACCCAGAGCAGGCTTACTGTGTCAATTTCCCTCCGTTGCTATAGACCCTTTAGACTGATTTAGAGAGATGGTCAAAAGGGTGCATTTCATGGTTCGGCAGGATTGGAATCCTTAAGATGAATGCCCTCCAACAAATTCTCTACCCATTCCAGGCCCTGCCCATTAAAATCCCCACTGGCTTCCTAGCATCAGTTCAACGGCTATTCTCCACCTTCACTTGGGCGGGAAAACCCCCCAGAATACAGAAGAAGATTCTGCATTTATCAAAAAGTGATGGGGGTGATGCGCTCCCACCCAATGCTACCTGGCTTTCCATCTGAGCAGGGTTATCGACTGGTGCAGGCACGAGATGGTTAAGCCTTGGGTCACAATTGAGCAACACTTTACCCACATCCCACTGTCCTGCCTCCCCTGGGTAGCAAGGAAGCACTGGCAGCCGCTGATGGATCACCCCACTATCCATGCTACCCTACTGGCTTTTAAACAGTGCAGAGCAATGGCTACAATCTCCCCCACTAACTCCCCCCTGACACCGATCCTGGGCAACCCCGTATTCCCTCCTGGATCCACGTTGCCGGTCTTCAAATAATGGGTTGTAGCTGGGTGTATATAGAGCCTGTCACTTTCTGATAGATGGGCAATGGCGTACAATTTTAGTAAAGTAGTTACCTCAGTTATTGTGTAGACAACTAACGTTACATGTAAATTGTAATAAACCGGGCGCAGACCAGCGCCTCACACTGAGTTACTGGATTCGGCCTAAGATATTTGATATGATACCTTGTTGGGGTGCGCATGTACCCTGCTGTATCTCATCTCCTTTTCTTTACCCTCCCCCTTATGTTATACACATGTTTATTTGAAAAATCCAATAAAACTTTAATAAGAAAAAAAGAAGAATCTTTGTAAGCAGAAATGTTTATCAGTGAATTCTTAGCTAGAAGGAAGGGTTAATTAGTGGAGAATTGCTCTGCTATAGCAGATAAAGATTGGGGTGAATGGACGTAAGTGTGGGGTTACTTGTTACTTCAGCTTGTGGGACATAACGCACGTTTCCCGATCTCTGCAGTCCGGTCTGGTAAATGCTTGTACCGTCCTGATATGGTAAACGGATGTTCCTCAGGAGTTCATCCATTGATAGGTCATAGGTCCTGGCTGCACAGAGAGTCTATAGACCCCTGTAGGATAAGCAGGACAGATAAATATGGGCTCCCCCAACATTCCTACCAGCAAAAGAAACATTTCCAATGAATTTTAACTATAAACGATAATAATACTTAAGCTGGTTCAGAGGGGAAGGAAGGAAATGAATTGGGGCTTTGGTTTCCCTCTCTCTGTAATATACAAACTGAATGCACTGATACTTTACCTATTAATAGTATTGTAGGGTGATGTTTGGGAGAGACATTGGGGCAGATTTATCAAGTGTCTGAAAGTCTGAATATTTTGAGTTGCCCATGGCAACTTTATTACTGAAATAATAAAGTCCCAATAACATAAAAAACATGCCCTCACAATTGTAGTTTACTTTAAACACCAGATAAATGTTCCATTTTATATCATTTGAGGCGCCTGATGTGGATCTTCTAAGACCCAGAAGTAACAATACGTATGGTCAGGAATGTAGGGATGAAAGCAGGTCCCCTATTCTGCATGATCCCTATGCAGGCTCTGCAGTGACATCTACACTCACCGGCCACTTTATTAGGTACACCTGTCCAACTGCTCGTTAACACTTAATTTCTAATCAGCCAATCACATGGCGGCAACTCAGTGCATTTAGGCATGTAGACATGGTCAAGACAATCTCCTGCAGTTCTCCCGAGCATCAGTATGGGGAAGAAAGGTGATTTGTGGCCTTTGAACGTGGCATGGTTGTTGGTGTCAGAAGGGCTGGTCTGAGTTTTTCAGAAACTGCTGATCTACTGGGATTTTCACACACAACCATCTCTAGGGTTTACAGAGAATGGTCCGAAAAAGAATGGATCCATCCTGCCTTGTATCAGCGGTTCAGGCTGGTGGTGGTGGTGTCATGGTGTGGGGAATATTTTCTTGGCACCCTTTGGGCCCCTTGGTACAACGCCACAGTTTACCTGAGTATTGTTGCTGACCATGTCCATCCCTTTATGAGCACAATGTCCCCTGTAACATCTGATGGCTACTTTCAGCAGGATAATGCGCCATGTCATAAAGCTGGAATCATCTCAGACTGGTTTCTTGAACATGACAATGAGGTCACTGGACACAAATGGCCTCCACAGTCACCAGATCTCAATCCAATAGAGCATCTTTGGGATGTGGTGGAACGGGAGATTCGCATCATGGATGTGCAGCTGACAAATCTGAGGCAACTGTGTGATGCCATCATGTCAATATGGACCAGAATCTCTGAGGAGCTTCCAGCACCTTGTTGTATCTATGCCACGAAGAATTGAGGCAGTTCTGAATGCAAAAGGGGGTCCAACCCGTTACTAGCACGGTGTACCTAATAAAGTGGCCGCTGAGTGTACATCCCCCTGCGGGAAACTGTTGTGGTAAATAGTGGCACCAATTGTGGCAGTTAACCTGTTAGGTGGCCATCTGACCATGGGACCTACCAGGTCCGCTGCTGCCGTCTGCTGCCTTATTAAATGCTAGTTGACCCCCTCTGTGACATCTTCAGCAGGAGTCAACAACTTTCAGCCAATTAAATAGTTGTACAGCTGTCATGAGTATCTGTATATATACAGTGAGACAGACTGTAATATAGCAGCAGTATAGGTACAATACAGTTGTATTGCAGTATATTGTCTGATAGATCAGTCCCCCAAGGGTTCAAGTTACCTAGGGGGCTGAAATAATTAAAAAAGAAATTAAAAGTTATATAAGTTGAAAATACTCAGGTATCCAAATAAATTGGAATAAATCTGTACTTCTACCTTTAGACCCTCTTCCTGGAAACTTTAACACAGGTCAGTTACAGGTACCTGGGTGTGTGGGTTTCAGCTAAACCCAAGGATTATATATCCCTGAACATTCAACCAATGATGGCCCGATCCCTAGAAAAGGTGGATGCGTGGTGTGAGCTACCACTGTCTGTGGTGGGGAGAGCGAACCTGACCAAAATGGTTCTGATGCCACAATTTCTTTATCTACTACACAACTCCCCAGTGGATCACAATGTCAAACTTCTATCATATACAAAGTATATTCAGGTCCTTGATCTGGTGAAAGAAGGTAGCACACATTCGGCTGGAGACGCTACAAAGGGCAAAAGATGAAGGGGGACTAGCAGTGCCCAACCCATACCTGTATTTTCTGAAGGGGTGGGGACGGCCGGGTAGTTTTATAATAGTGGAACGCCTTCTGTCCTACTGTAATGGAGGGAGACCCACTCTCTATCTCCTGGAAATAGGTGCCCAGACCCGACCCCCGGACATGTTCCCTACAGTAGCATTATTAATAGAAGTATGGAGGAGAGCCAAGCTAATGCTAGGACTGGAGGGCTGCACAAAGATCACTCCTTTATGGAGGAACCCACAACTCCTCGAGGTGAATAAATTGCAGGAAGTTGGGGTATGGAAAAATAAGGGGATCCATAGGGTAGGGCAAGTAGTATCAAATGGGGAAGTAAAGAGCTACGGGAGCATAGCATGTTTTATAGGTACCTCCAGTTAAGGCATGCCCTGGATACTCAAATGAGAAGTACCACATTGACAATTAAAAACCATTTAGTAATTAACACTCCCCAGGGAATGGCAGGGGGATAATATCACTCATATATAGACAATAACTAGATGAATATCATAAAAAATTCCCATTGACAATTTGATCTAAATGGGAAGCTGATATTGGGCCCATAACGGACGAACAATGGACTTCTCTCCTCGCTTGGACACCCGACCGGTCTCCTAGTGAAAAGCACAGACTCTCACAACTATTCCTGTGCCACAGAACATACAAGACGCCGATGTGGTTATGTAGGATTGGCATAAGGAGTGATGACTGCTGTCCCAGATGTGGTAGTGACGGGGCACATCTGCTCCATATGATGTGGAAGTGTCCTGTACTTTTTGGATTTTTGGATGAGGTATTAGATCTTGTAAAAAAAGGTACATGATGTGCAGATCCCTGCCATTCCTATGGTTTGCGCTCCAGGTTCGGTAGATGAGGTATCAGATGACAGGGGAACTCGACTGGGTATTGCCCGTATGTTGTACCAAGCGAGAAAACTGACTGCGTACCACTGGATACAGGCCGCTCCTCCCACTACACAGGAATTCATTATTAAAATGAATAAGACAATAAGGTTAGAGAAGGGGGTTACATTAAAAGAAGATAATAAGAAGAAAATATGGGGGCCTTGGCTTGTCTCGCCAGGACTGCCATCCGTGCACCTGCGCAGGAACCTGTTTAATATTTTGTAAAATATTGTATGAGAAACATGGTGTAAGTACTGCAAACGGAAACTGGCTGTTATAAGCTTTATTAATATACATGTAACAGGAAGTTGTGGCCCTTGATTTACTTCTGTATAAGTCGCTAACTCCATCACTCAATGCAACTCCCCAATAATGCACAATGTATACTGTATGTAAAATAGATCCTTTCATGCTGTACGGTCTCTGGAGGGGGGGGGGGGGTATCTGTTTTTGTTTTGAATGTTGTAAATTGAAAAACTGTTGAATAAAAAGGAATGGATTAAAAAAAAAAAAGTTATATAAGTTAATAAATTTCCCTTTCCCGATAAATAAGAAATAAAAAAGTAAAAACATAAACATATAAGGTATCGCCGCATAACATAATGTCATATCTATCAAAATGTAGATCACAATTATTCCCAGAATTAAAAAAAAAAGATAGCGCCCAAATATCCAAATCACCACTTTTGCCATGTAAGTGCATTGTCCGTGTATAAGATCCTGCGCCCGATATCCTGCACGTGTCGCTTCCCCGCTCAGGTCCCCGGAGTTCTCCTTCTTCTTCCTGGTGCATGTAAGTGCATTGTCCGTGTATAATGCGCTGTGCAGGGAGTCACTAAGATTGTGCACCCGATATCCTGCATGTGTCACTTCCCCGCTCAGGTCCCCGGAGTTCACCTTCTTCTTCCTGGTGCATGTAAGTGCATTGTCCGTGTATAATGCGCTGTGAGGAGAGTCACTAAAATCCTGCCCCCGATATCCTGCATGTGTCGCTTCCCCGCTCAGGTCCCCGGAGTTCACCTTCTTCTTCCTGGTACATGTAAGTGCATTGTCCGTGTATAATGCACTGTGCGGGGAGTCACTAAGATCGTGCGCCCGATATCCTGCATGTGTCGCTTCTCCGCTCAGGTCCCTGGAGTTCTCCTTCTTCTTCCTGGTGCATGTAAGTGCATTGTCCGTGTATAATGCACTGTGCGGGGAGTCACTAAGATCGTGCGCCCGATATCCTGCATGTGTCACTTCCCCGCTCAGGTCCCCGGAGCTCACCTTCATCTTCTTGGTGCATGCAAGTGCTTGATCTTGCAACACAATTTAGAAGTTAAATCCTGCATTTTAAAAGTTAAAAGTCCGAATCAGTTGGATCGTCCGACGGCCCGCCCCTCAATTTATGTTGCATGAAAGTAGCGCAGTCGCACCACAATCCGATTGAGTGCGACACAATCCCCAGTTAAATGCCACAGCGGTGCAAATCCCGAAAACATCGGAAGAACCAACGAAAGTACATCCGCGGACCCTTAGTAAATAAGCCCCTTATTGCTTTGTAAACAAAAAAAATCTAAAAGTTTGTAGAGGAGTGAAAAACCGAAATGCAAAAAAGTAAAAATTATACTTTTGAAGAGGTTAGTTCATTAAAAAAATGTTTGCACAGAATGGCCCTTTAAGTGTAAGAATGTTCAAAGAAAGAAATGTAGGAGCTGGAGCTTGACAATAAAGATAAAATAATCTGCTTAAAACTGAATAATTGACCACGTGACAATAGTCCTGGAGATCAGACTGTGCACATTGATCCCGCACGTGGTCTTCTCCGAATACATTCATTCTTCAGCTCAGATACGTCCTGTAGGACGACGCACATGATCGTTTACCTCAATGCGTCTTGCCAAGAGTGTAAATTTATGCTAAGAAGATTTGGAATAGTTTAGCTTTCCTCGGATCCAAAATTATTTTGGTCAAGAAAATTTTAATGAAATATGAATAAATTATTAAGTTACAAAGCAATTAGTTTTATCTTGTTTCGACTATGTAAGGATTTAGAACTATTGGCTTCATGAGAAAGCGGCCAAATTGTTACTAATATGTCACGTGGTAGGATAAACAAAGTGTTATCCTCGGCCTTTTTGTTCCACCAGGGTGTTTGGTCTTCTGGACCTTATTTGCTCGCCCCTCTCCTACATCGGAGACATACACCATTACGCTGGTAGGATGAGGCCTGGGTTATGGGTTCTCCCATTCCAGTTTCTGCCGCCAGATACCCTCCACTACCCAACCGCTGTGGGGATACTTACCTGACAGCAGGTGATTCCCTGCAATCCAGTTTCTCTGGTCTGTGGTACAGCCGATGCCATTCTTTGGTACCTTTGCATCGCTGTCGGGGGCGGTGGGGGTTACTATGGTGATGTGACGCTTTGACTCCGGCCCGATCATGTGCCCAGAGTCACATGATAGGCAGCGAGGGCGGACCTTCGGGTGCCTTCAGCGGGGGTGAGTGATAGGTGGGTTATGTTTTGGGGCATGTTTTGATTGGGTGACGGACATCTCAGGCACTCCCTAGGGGAGGAGACTCTACTTTAAATGCCCGTTGTCTTTCATTACGCGTTGCCGCTGATATCAATGTCCGAGTTCCTGCATCTGTCGCTTCTGCGCCGAGGTCCGCCGGAGTTCACCTGCTTATTCCTGGTGCATGTGAGTGCTTGACCTTGCTAAATTCCGCGGTTTGTCCGAATCATTCGGGTTGTCCGACGGCCACGCTGCCCCCCCCGGATTTCTGTCGTATGCAAGCCTGCGCCGATGCGCCGCAATCCATTCGCGTGTGCTAAAAACCCGGGGCTATTCAGGGCAAAATGTAAATAATTGCGAAACCCGACGAAAGTGCAGCATTTGGACCCTTAATAAATGTGCCCCATTGTGTGTACTTTGAAAATCCAATAATTCTTTTTATAAGTTAAGATAATCCATCTGGATGGTCTTTCAGAATCTGCTCCATACGGATAAGGGACAAGTTATTGATATCATTGCTGTGATGTTGATGGCAGTGTCACGAGACGCTGTGTAGTTGGTTTACGTTTTTTATTTTACTTCTATGGGTATTGATCCTTAGCGTCTGTGTGATTCTCTCCATGTACTGAAGTGGGCACGTGCATTGAAACAGATAAACCACGTACTCTGACGAACAGTTCATAAAGGTGGTGATCTCAAATTTTTGGCCTGTGGCTGTGGACTGGAAGCGTTGAACGCTATGTGATATCAGGTCACATGTGAGGTAGAGATGTAATACTGCTTGTAACTTGGCTAGATGACTCTCCCAATGGCAACTAGAGACTATGATGTCATCCAGGTAGGCAGAGACATATCTACCGTGGGGTTTGTGGTGGGAGCCCCATGTAGCCCAAAGGGAAGTACAACCTACTGAAATAGTCTATCAGGAATAACAAAAGCTCTCTTCTCTTTATCCCTGTCAGTGAGGGGTAGCTGCCAATAATCTTTCATCAGGTCAATGGTGGAAAAGAACCTAGCCTATCCCAGTCGTTCTACCAACTGAACAAATCTGGGCATAAGGTAGGAGTCAAACTAAGATACCAACTTCCTAAAGTCCTTGCAGAACCACAGGGAATCATCAGGCTTGGGGATTAATACAATAGGATCGACTAGTCACCTTTAGACTCCTCGATCACCACTAGGTCTAACATCTGTCTGACTTCTTCGGATATTGCCTGTCTGCGAGCTGGGTTTTAGGTGAACCTGATGTGGGGTTTGGTTATGATGTCATACTTGATGACTGAAGTACGACTTGGTAGGTTGGAGAGCACATTGACATTACGGAGAACAAACTCCTTCGCTTCCTGATGATGGGGCCTGGAAATGGACTGCAAGATCCGTACTTCAGGAACCTTTGCACTGGTTACACCTACCTCCTGTGTAACATTCTTGGGGTCACTCGCTTTTTGTACTCCCACTGCTGTCAGGGATTCTCTTTCCCTTCATGGCTTTAGGCTCTGTTCAGGTTTCCTCCTTCAAGTTATTCAACCTCCTCCCCGTATCTGGTCAACCCTTTAAAACAGATGGCCAACAATCACCAATCAGGGGTTTATTTTGCCAGCCCCTGGTATTTGGAGCAACCCATGTATCACTTTAAATGAAAAAGAGAGATGAGGTGGCACTCACCGATGGTGAAAAAGTCTTTTTTATCTTGCACCAATAAAGTACAGGGAGGCACGCAGTGCCGCTATGCCGACGGGCTGTTTCGCGCCGCTCGGCGCTTTCTCCAGGCTATCAATTGCATAGCCTGGAGAAAGCGCCGAGCGGCGCGAAACGGCCCGTCGGCATAGCGGCACTGCGTGCCTCCCTGTATTTTATCTTGCACCAATAAAGAAGACTTTTTCACCATCGGTGAGTGCCACCTCATCTCTCTTTTTCATTTATCGGACTGTTGCTGCCTTTGAGATTGAGCACCACCCCGGTGTAGTCTATTGCCTGTATATACCCCCTGTCCACTCCACTGCGCTGCCTTATCGAGACTAGGTGTCGGCTGTGCCCGCGCATCCCTCTGCTTTTGTTATCATGTATCACTTTAACATTCTCCCGTGCTTTAAAGAAGGTGGGGTCCTGGAGCTGTGCAGCCTCAAATTTATCACAGAAAATTTTAAGGTTCAGCATGCCGGCCACCCCTCCTTGATCCTCGACCTCATGGGCTAGGAAAAGAAAATTGTTTACCTGGGGTCACCCTTATTGCCGGTGTGGATACTTTGGCCTCAAAGGGTTCAGGTGTCAAAGCTGGACTTACACCATGTCCTTTATCTGAAATAGCACCTGAGGTGGGTCTTTGTCTCCAGAGATCCCAGAACACCGGTAAGTCTCTACTGATAATAGTCTCATGGAACACGGTCCCCACCACCCCCCATTTCATGGATGATAGTGCTACAAGGTGTATGTAAGTTTATGACAGCAGTGGGATATTCGGGATTGTCCCTGTGTATACCTAACACTCCCACTTATGCCCACTGTATAGTCCGTGAACAACCAAAATCCCCCGCACCAAGGTGTCAAGGCTCCCTGAGTCTAGCAAGGCTTCCTCAGTGTGACCACCAATTGTGACCACACACACTTGGGGTTCTGCATCCATGTCCAACTCGGCTGCCAGAACAGGCCGGGTTTGGTTTGGTTGCACTCCATTGGCTCCACTGAGCTCCACTGTCCTCAATATGACCCAATTCACGGCATTGCCATAACTGGATATGGCCGTGACCTCATGTATCCGAGCCGCCCTTGGAACCCCCTCCCAACCTGACCTGTTTCCCCTTTTCTGCAGTAACAGTCTTACCAGATGGTCTGGTCACCTTGTCACCAGTGCTGCTTCATCCGGAAGAGGTAAGTAGATGATCCTCTCTTGCCCGATATCTCGCCACCAGGGTCACTATTTTATCGGCATCGTTCTGCTTGTACTGTCCAACCCATTGTTGGATCCATGGGAGTAGAGAGGGGGTGAACCTATCAAGAACAACTCTCTCAGCCATCTGTGCTGGGGTGCAGTCCTCTAGTTGTAGCCACCAGATGCATAAGGTCATGCATTTGGGAGCGCGGGGGCAACTTTTCTGAGAATGCCCACTGGTGGACTTGACTGGTATGAACTTGCATGGTGACCCCAAGACAAGCAAGGATCTCTGGCTTTTGTCGAGGGTAGTCACGAGCCTACATCTCACTCGGGTCATAAGGGACCTTCTGCGATTCGCAGGTCAGGAATAGTCCCACAACACCTGCTCACTGGTAAGCCAGTAATCCCTCTCGCTCAGCCACTTGATAAAACATGGTGAGAATTGCCTCCACGTCATCAGTCACCATTATCTTTGTAGGACTTTCTGCACATCAGCCCAAGCAGAACACTGGACAACCAGGAACCCTTGCAAGTCAGTATGAGACCCCTCAGTAGTCGTTGCTTGTGGCGCTGCCATAATGCCAAAAAACTTTCCCATTATCAGCTGGAACCTCTCCTCCTGTTGCTGGAGCATGGCTTGCTGCCGATTAGCTGTCGATTAGCTTGGGGCTCTCTTGCTGCAGTTGTCGATTAGCTTGGGGCTCTCTTGCTGCAGCTGTCGATTAGCTTGGGACTCTATTACTGCAGATGACGATTAGCTTGGGACTCTTCTTGTAGTTTTCGATTAGCTGGAGACTCTTCTTGCAGGTTTTAAATAACCATCTTGGCTTTTTCCTGAATTTTGCCTGCTGCTTTCACCGAGCCATGCAATGTATCAGGATGTAACAAGCCTTTTTAAGGCGTGTGTTGAACTGCCTGCATTTTCCACTATATGTGGGGAATTGACCCAGTAGAGACAGAGATAACAGAGATTTGTGGTACAGTTCAAGACAGGTCTCACCTGAATTTATTTAAACAGCAGGAATAAAATAATGGCCTTCTCATTCAGGCACAAAACACAAACAAGAGTTCTACCCGTCTGGTGCTAGCTAAACAAAGGGTTCCCCTAGCTCTCCACTAAGACATGTAGTCACTTTACAGGGATATCACCTTTCCAGGTGTGGAAGTCAGGGTTGTAGCTGGATGACATAAAACCTGACATAGTCCAAAACGGGAGGTGGAATGGAGCACCCCACTACCAGCCTGCAAATCCATTCCATATAAACCCAGTCCAGGAGAGTTTTCAACAATTGCTCTAACAAATAGCTTGTTCAAGCCATACTTCCTGGATTTACTGTGTTTGCCACTGGACAAACACATCCTCCGCATTGAGACCCCAGGTAATAAGAAAACCCAGGGTAAACATTTCGCCCACCCGCAGTTAACCCCTTCAGTGTCTCACAGAATATTATCCCAATTTTTGGTTTCAGTTTCGTCAAAGAATAGAAGCTCACGGAACTCCCTAGTTATCTGTAACCTTTTATCCGGGTCCTTACATTCATCTGACACTAACTCTTTGAGAGTGTCATTGATAGGAAATTCCCCAAATAATTGAACTGAATTGAAATTTCGGGACCCACAGCTTCTAGCTGCAGGATAACTCGACTGCTTTAAGCAAAATTTTCTAGTCATTAGAGAAAAAAGAGCTGGAAGATATATTCTCACCTAAATTTTTATCTGGTATATCCTGCTCTAGGAGCTCATCATGAGTACAGGAGGGAACCTCTGAGCCAGGATCGGAAACAAAATCAGAAATTAAATCCAGTGCTCCAGGAATTTTAGGGGGAGAGTAGGTAGTAGCAGGAGTAGGTTCTGACACAGGAGGGAATATCTCCGACCTTAGAGCTGATTTTATGTCATCAATAAGAGATGATCGGTCTTCCATTACCATTTACAAACTACCGTATATACTCGAGTATAAGCCGACCCGAATATAAGCCGAGGCCTAATTTTACCACAAAAATGGGAAAACGTATTGACTGGAGTATAAGTCGAGGGTATGAAATGCATTGGTCCCAGACTCCCTGAGTGGTGAAATGCATTAGTTAATGCAGCATTGATGGTAGTGATATTATATTGCTCACAACACATTAAAAGCAGAATCCGATTACCAGCCTCTATTCCCTTCCATGTAGGTTTACTACAACACTCTAAGCAGATGTTAATGTGCAGATGTAACAGTCCTTGTATGCACATGCTAGGAGCACAGTCAGATGATTATGTCCTGCAGGCAGTGAGCAGTCTAGTGGCTCAGCAGGGAGTAGTGTAGCTAATTGTTACAAGACTTGTATACGAGTTAGTAAAGTTGTAACTTCAGGTACCTGCAGAATCCGCTCCTCTGCTGCAGACACAGCTGCTGTAGCAGGGACTGCTCTTCCCCTCTGCAGACACCGTCTCCTGTGCTGATCCGACCTGCCGACCTTCCTGTCAGCTTGAAGCTCGGCATGCACTGCTCCTCAGGCGGGCGATGAGGTGCTGTATCTCCTCCGTTTGCAGGCTCAGCCTTGCAGGTGCTTGAGCTCCGTCCTTGTGATCAGTAGCTCGTCCCTTCCTCCCCCGCCAGCGATCTATCCTGGGGGATTTAGCTGCCCCTCACACATGCTGCATCAGGTGTGCTTTTTATATTAACTCGAGTATAAGGCCCGCGCCACACAGGGCGCTTTGTCTGTGCTTGCAAACGCAAACGCAGACAAAGTCGCGCCCACCGGGCGTTAATTTACCGCAAAACACCGGCGGCTCGTTCCCGATCGCAGGCGTTTCCATAGAAACGCCAATGCAATCGGGCCGAGGCCCGCCCCGGTGGGCGCGACTTTGTCTGCGTTTGCGTTTGCAAGCGCAGACAAAGCGCCCTGTGTGGCGCCGGCCCCAGCCGAGCAGCACATACTCGAGTATAGTCTCTTAGTCTTTTGGATTTATCACTCAATTTGTAGTTGCTTTTTTAGCATTAGATTCCTCTGATTATTTTTTCTTCTCTTTTGCCTTAGGAGAAGAAGCCTTATAGAGAAAGAGGAGGCTAATTAAGCCCTAGCAAACATATCCACACTATTATGCATATATCAACCCACAGCACCTACTTACAGTAGTTTGGTAGAAAATGGGTACAGGATCTAGAGGAACCGCAATCGGTGTCACAGAGGAAGGTGACTGGAGACCCAGAAAAGCAATAAAAAGCAAAAAAAGCTATAAGAAAAAAAGTGATAAAAAAGACATAGACCATAGCATAGGCCATAGAGCATAGACCATAGAGCATAGACCATAGCATAGACCATAGAGCATAGACCATAGCATAGGCCATAGAGCATAGACCATAGCATAGACCATAGAGCATAGACCAGTGATGGCGAACCTTTTGGAGACAGAGTGCCCAAACTACAACCAGTACTCATTTACATGTCACAAAGTGCCAACATGACAATTTAAGTAGTAATTTATTGATCCCTGTTGTATCACAGGTTTTAATCGTACTGGTATCTTGAGTAGCTTCCCAGGGGACCCAGAGAAGTAGCTCCAATGACAACCCATATCTATCCACACCTTCTTGCTCTTTTTGCAGTGCTGGCAGCCAAGGATATTGCTTTAAAATGGCGCTGAGCATGGCACCTCCTGGGCTGACTTGGACCACAGGAGGAAGCTTTGAGTCCTGTCTGACAAACTATTTGTTGGCATGAAGGCCTGGGTGCCCACCGAAAGGGCTCTGAGTGCCACCTCTGGCACCCGTGCCATAGGTTCGCCATCACTGGCATAGACCATAGACCATAGCATAGGCCATAGAGCATAGACCATAGCATAGGCCATAGAGCATAGACCATAGCATAGACCATAGCATAGTCCATAGCATAGACCATAGAGCATAGACCATAGCAAAGGCCATAGAGCATAGACCATAGAGCATAGACCATGGGCCATAGAGCATAGGCCATAGCATAGACCTAGAGCATAGACCATAGCATAGACCATAGAGCATAGACCAAGGCATAGACCATAGAGCATAGGCCATAGAGCATAGACCATAGAGCATAGACCATAGAGCATAGGCCATAGAGCATAGCATAGGCCATAGAGCATAGAGCATAGACCATAGCATAGACCAGGGGTAGGGAACCTATGGCTCGGGAGCCAGATATGGCTCTTTTGTTGGCTGCATCTGGCTCTCAGACAGATCTTTAATACATAGTGATGGCTGCTGTGTGTGTCTTAAGCCCCTCCCACACTTGCGTTGCAGATCACGTCAGAGCTTGATCAGGGTGCGATCAGGGTTTGGTCAGTGAAAAACGCACATTTTGCATCAGAGTTCAATCAGTTTTCAGTCTCAGTTTGTTCAGTGTCTCAGTTTTTCACGCGCATTTTCAATGCAATTTCAATGCGTTTTTCACGCACAGATAATGGCAATTGATGTGTAAAAAACGCATTGCACTTGCAAGTGTCTCCGAGTGCAATGCGTTTTTGATGCGTCTCCATAGACTGGTGCGTTTTTCACGCGCGTGACTTGCAAAAGTAGAGCATGTCGAGATTTAAACGCACGTTAAAAAAAAAAAAAAAGCGTGTGTGTGCGTGAAAAAATATGCAAGTCTGCAAAGACCCATTGATTACAATGGGTCAGAGTGCAATGCAAGTTCTGCGGGTCAAAAGCACCTGCAGAAAACACGCGTGAAAAACTCAAGTGTGAAAGGGGCCTTAGACTGATCACTGGACACAGGCAGCGATGTAACCGCAGCCTACATCCTTTGTATGACCCAGGCACCATCGCCTGGCTCAAAGAGAAGAGCGTGGGAGCGATGAGGAGCTGGCTGCAGGGAGCCCTTGTAAGTGAATATTCTTTTTTTTTTTTTTTGCTGTGACCACCTATCTACTGGCAGTATGTGCTGTGGCTACATATCTACTGGGAGTATGTGCTGTGGCTAACTTTCTACTGGGAGTATGTGCTGTGGCTAACTTTCTACTGGGAGTATGTGCTGTGGCTAACTTTCTACTGGGAGTATGTGCTGTGGCTACCTATCCAATGGGAGTATGTGCTGCAGCTACCTATCCAACGGGAGTATGTGCTGCAGCTACCTATCTAACGGGAGTATGTGCTGCAGATACCTATATACTGGGGGCATGTGCTATGGCTACCTATATACTGGGGGACATGTGCTATGGCTACCTATCTGGTAGCCCCCGGTCTTTATAGGAACTGCGAAAGTGGGAAGTGCCCCTTTAAATCCGCGAGTGATGGCGCACGTGCTGGCCATCCGGGAGGCGGAAAGTGGTGAGTTGAATGAGCTCGGAAAGGGGCGCCGCCACAGAGAGGGGCACAGGTGTGCCTGCGATCCGAGACCTAGATTGCAGGGGCCCGTGACCCTGGGACCCATGGCGTTCATGGCTCTCTCGGCCAAAAAGGTTCCTGACCCCTGGCATAGACCATAGAGCATAGACCATAGCATAGGCCATAGAGCATAGACCATAGCATAGGCCATAGAGCATAGACCATAGAGCATAGACCATAGCATAGGCCATAGACCATAGACTATAGCATAGGCCATAGCATAGACCATAGAGCATAGACCATAGCATAGGCCATAGACCATAGACTATAGCATAGGCCATAGCATAGACTATAGACCATAGACTATAGCATAGGCCATAGACCATAGACCATAGACTATAGCATAGGCCATAGCATAGACCATAGACCATAGCATAGGCCATAGCATAGACTATAGCATAGGCCATAGCATAGACCATAGCATAGGCCATAGCATAGACCATAGACAATAGACCATAGGCCATAGACCATAGCATAGGCCATAGACCATAGGCCATAGACCATAACATAGACCAGGGGTCAGGAACCTTTTTGGCCGAGAGAGCCATGAACGCCATGGGTCCCAGGGTCACGGGCCCCTGCAATCTAGGTCTCGGATCGCAGGCACACCTGTGCCCCTCTCTGTGGCGGCGCCCCTTTCCGAGCTCATTCAACTCACCACTTTCCGCCTCCCGGATGGCCAGCACGTGCGCCATCACTCGCGGATTTAAAGGGGCACTTCCCACTTTCGCAGTTCCTATAAAGACCGGGGGCTACCAGATAGGTAGCCATAGCACATGTCCCCCAGTATATAGGTAGCCATAGCACATGCCCCCAGTATATAGGTATCTGCAGCACATACTCCCGTTAGATAGGTAGCTGCAGCACATACTCCCGTTGGATAGGTAGCTGCAGCACATACTCCCATTGGATAGGTAGCCACAGCACATACTCCCAGTAGAAAGTTAGCCACAGCACATACTCCCAGTAGAAAGTTAGCCACAGCACATACTCCCAGTAGATATGTAGCCACAGCACATACTGCCAGTAGATAGGTGGTCACAGCAAAAAAAAAAAAAAAGAATATTCACTTACAAGGGCTCCCTGCAGCCAGCTCCTCATCGCTCCCACGCTCTTCTCTTTGAGCCAGGCGATGGTGCCTGGGTCATACAAAGGATGTAGGCTGCGGTTACATCGCTGCCTGTGTCCAGTGATCAGTCTAAGGCCCCTTTCACACTTGAGTTTTTCACGCGTGTTTTCTGCAGGTGCTTTTGACCCGCAGAACTTGCATTGCACTCTGACCCATTGTAATCAATGGGTCTTTGCAGACTTGCATATTTTTTCACGCACACACACGCTTTTTTTTTTTTTTTAACGTGCGTTTAAATCTCGACATGCTCTACTTTTGCAAGTCACGCGCGTGAAAAACGCACCAGTCTATGGAGACGCATCAAAAACGCATTGCACTCGGAGACACTTGCAAGTGCAATGCGTTTTTTACACATCAATTGCCATTATCTGTGCGTGAAAAACGCATTGAAATTGCATTGAAAATGCGCGTGAAAAACTGAGACACTGAACAAACTGAGACTGAAAACTGATTGAACTCTGATGCAAAATGTGCGTTTTTCACTGACCAAACCCTGATCGCACCCTGATCAAGCTCTGACGTGATCTGCAACGCAAGTGTGGGAGGGGCTTAAGACACACACAGCAGCCATCACTATGTATTAAAGATCTGTCTGAGAGCCAGATGCAGCCAACAAAAGAGCCATATCTGGCTCCCGAGCCATAGGTTCCCTACCCCTGACATAGACCATAGCATAGGCCATAGCATAGGCCATAGACCATAGGCCATAGACCATAGACCAGTGATGGCGAACCTTTAAGAGACCGAGTGCCCAAACTGCAAACCAAAGCCGACGTTTCTATCGCAAGGTGCCAACACAGCAATTTAGCCCAATAGTGCCACAATACCACTATACAAGAGACAAATAACACTTTGACATCATGACGCCACCATTACAACCACATAAATAGCAGAATTCTCGTTATAAAGACCACTATAGAAAGGCCAACATTACCAATAATAACACTTTACTAGAAGCTAATATAGTGATGAATACTGTATTACTGCCTGCAGCTGTAGCTTCATGTATGGCTGTGTACTGCGGCTGTAGCTTCATGTATGACTGTGTACTGCGGCTGTAGCTTCATGTATGGCTGTGTACTGCGGCTGTAGCTCCATGTATGGCTGTGTACTGCGGCTGTAGCTCCATGTATGGCTGTGTACTGCGTCTGTAGCTCCGTGTATGGCTGTGTACTGCGGCTGTAGCTATGTGTATGGCTGTGTACTGCGGCTGTAGCTTCATGTATGGCTGTGTACTGCGGCTGTAGCTATGTGTATGGCTGTGTACTGTGGCTGTAGCTCCATGTATGGCTGTGTACTGCGGCTGTAGCTCCATGTATGGCTGTGTACTGTAGCTGTAGCTCCATGTATGGCTGTGTACTGTGGCTGTAGCTCCATGTATGGCTGTGTACTGCGGCTGTAGCTCCATGTGTGGCTGTGTACTGCGGCTGTAGCTCCATGTTTGGCGGTGTACTGCGGCTGTAGCTCCATGTGTGGCTGTGTACTGTGGCTGTAGCTCCATGTATGGCTGTGTACTGTGGCTGTAGCTCCATGTATGGCTGTGTACTGTGGCTGTAGCTCCATGTATGGCTGTGTACTGTGGCTGTAGCTCCATGTATGGCTGTGTACTGTGGCTGTAGCTCCGTGTATGGCTGTGTACTGTGGCTGTAGCTCCGTGTATGGCTGTGTACTGTGGCTGTAGCTCCGTGTATGGCTGTGTACTGCGGCTGTAGCTACTTGTATGGCTGTGTACTGCGGCTGTAGCTATGTGTATGGCTGTGTACTGCGGCTGTAGCTCCGTGTATGGCTGTGTACTGCGGCTGTAGCTCCATGTATGGCTGTGTCCTGCGGCTGTAGCTATGTGTGTGGCTGTGTACTGTGGCTGTAGCTCCATGTATGACTGTGTACTGCGGCTGTAGCTCCATGTATGGCTGTGTACTGCGGCTGTAGCTATGTGTATGGCTGTGTACTGTGGCTGTAGCTCCATGTATGACTGTGTACTGCGGCTGTAGCTATGTGTATGGCTGTGTACTGCGGCTGTCGCTCTTTAAGTAAAGGTTTTATTTTCTCCGAAAATAACATACACAACACAGGAGAAATGCTGCAGCATTGTGAGTTTAAGGGTAATACCCAGTTCCTCCAGTAGCCAGTATAGAGACAGGGCCTCCCCCACTCCACTATAGAGACCGGGCCTCACCCCCCACCCCACTATATAGACATTGCCCCCCCACCTCAGTATAGACACAGGGCCTCACCCCCCACCCGACTATAGAGACAGGGCCCCCCACCTCAGTATAGACACAGGGCTTCCCCCCACCCCACGATAGAGACAGGGCCTCACCCCCCCCCCCCACCCCAGGATAGAAATAGGGCCTCCCCCCACCCCAGTATAGACAGACACACACAGAGGGCTTTACCAAGTGCAGCAGCCGAAACGCGCCATCTCAAGTACCGGCGAGGATGCGGTGACGTCACGCTGGAGCACGGGAGCAGGCAGCAGGCATCGGGCGCCAGGAGCTGCACAGACGTCGGCGCGCCGTGAACAAACAGGAAGCGGAACGCAGGGCCGCGCAGGAATCGGAGCGCCGGGGCCGCGCATACAGTGGAGTGCTGGGACGCGCAGGCATCACAGCACCGGAGACGAGCAGTCTGCACAGGTATCGGAGCACAGAGACCCAGCAGGCGTCGGGGCCCACTTTCGTGAGACTGGGGAGATGGTACGCGTGCCTGCAGAGAGGGCTCTGCGTGCCCTCTCTGGCACGCGTGCCATAGGTTCGCCACCACTGCCATAGACCATAGCATAGGCCATAGACCATAGGCCATAGACCATAGCATAGGCCAAAGAGCACCTACTGGACTAGGTTCCAAAAAAGGAGCATTTAAGATCCTTAAAATCCTAAATTATTTAATAATATTTTCCTTCAAACCTCTGTTTCTCTTTCTCTATAACTTACTACCAAAGGGTCAAACTCAACTGAACTATCCCTTTCTTTGTTTCATTTTCCTCTTGAATTATATTTATTACTAAAATAATAAAGTAAGAACAAGCTGGTGATCACAATATTCCTCACATACTTTCTAAAAGAAATGGTTTTGTTCTTAGGGCGAGAGCAGATATAAAGTAGACGTACGTGTTCTCCTGAAAGTGTCCTACAGAAAACCATAAAGCCTCCATAAAACCCAGAAGCCCTGTGGCTGCCCAGGTGTGAAGCCTCCCCCACTTAGCACCCAACCTGTTTTATAGCTCAGACATACCAGGAAGGGCAGGAGCAGGTCTAATCATCCCCTCGGGTCACACGGTTTATCTTGTTCCATGTGTCCTGTCCAGTAGCTTCTCTCACCTGCAGAGACAAGTTGTGCTGCCGGCTCCTCTATGCACCAGGGAGACAACAAAGTACAGAACTTATCTCTGACCACACACAGAGGGTTATACCTCCTCCTGTACTGACATTTACATCCAACCAAATTACAGCAAAATCCTGACAGATTCCTTAAATATTATAGATTTAATTGGAAAATTATTATGAAAATATTTTGCAATCTCAAAGTTATGAAATGTACAGAAATTTAGCTCTTTAGTTCTCATTATTCATTATTACTCATAATTATGTTCTGTAGGTTATTAATTATTACTCATTATTGGGTTCTGTAGGTTATTCATTATTACTCGTTATTGGGTTCTGTGGGTTATTCATTATTACTCATTATTGGGTTCTGTAGGTTATTCATTATTACTCATTATTAGGTTCTGTAGGTTATTCATTATTACTCATTATTGGGTTCTATGGGTTATTCATTATTACTCATTATTGGGTTCTGTAGGTTATTCATTATTACTCATTATTGGGTTCTGTGGGTTATTCATTATTACTCATTATTGGGTTCTGTGGGTTATTCATTATTACTCATTATTGGGTTCTGTGGGTTATTCATTATTACTCATTATTAGGTTCTGTAGGTTATTCATTATTACTCATTATTGGGTTCTATGGGTTATTCATTATTACTCATTATTGGGTTCTGTGGGTTATTCATTATTACTCATTATTGGGTTCTGTGGGTTATTCATTATTACTCATTATTAGGTTCTGTGGGTTATTCATTATTACTCATTATTGGGTTCTGTAGGTTATTCATTATTACTCATTATTGGGTTCTGTAGGTTATTCATTATTACTCATTATTGGGTTCTGTAGGTTATTCATTATTACTAGAGATGAGCGAGCACTAGAATGCTCGGGTACTCGTTATTCGAGACGAACTTTTCCCGATGCTCGAGTGCTCGTCTCGAATAACGAGCCCCATTGAAGTCAATGGGAGACTCGAGCATTTTTCAAGGGGACCAAGGCTCTGCACAGGGAAGCTTGGCCAAACACCTGGAAACCTCAGAAAAGGATGGAAACACCACGGAAATAGACAGGAAACAGCAGGGGCAGCATGCATGGATGCCTCTGAGGCTGCTTAATCGCACCATTATGCCAAAATTATGGGCAACAGCATGGCCATGACAGAGTGACCGAATGAGGCTAGATAGCATCTAAAACATCCAATAATTGACCCTGACACTATAGGGGACTATGCAGAGGCAGCGGCAGCAGCGGCAGGCTAGAGAGTGTCTTGGCAACATACCCCAAATGGACTCAGGCTTAAAACCAATGGGTGGCAGAGAGGAACCAAAGGAGGTGAGCAAGAAGTGCTCAAATAATATCGGTAAATGATAAGTTTGCCAGTATATTTTGTGGATTACACAGCAGGGTGGCGACAAAGTTAACAAGTTTGATGTGGAATCCATGAAAACAACCCAAAATTCTGCCTGACACAGCTCGTTTGATAAGGGGACGATGTATGGAGGCAGTGAACTAGTAGTAGATTAAAGGTGCTGCAGTTAAAACTATGTTAGTTGGATCTTGGCATGGAGCTGGCGCTCCGCTGCCAGGCGAGCTTTCGCCAATCCAAGCCCCTGTCTCTAGGCTACTCCCCAAACAGCACTTCTAAGAACCTTTTGTATAAGATCAAGTGTAGTAGCGTTCTTATAAGTTTGGGTTCTGGCGGGTGAGAGGAATGTAAACAGATGCGCAAGAAGCGCTGAAATAATATTGGTAAATGATAAAAGTTTGCCAGTATATTTTGTGGATTACACAGCAGGGTGGCGACAAAGTTAACATGGAAGCCATGAAAACAATCCAAAATTCTGCCTGACACAGCTCGTTTGATAAGGGGACCATGTATGGAGGCAGCTATATGGACTACTTTTGGAGGCAGCTATGGCGATGACGTGTGGAGGTAGCAATGGAGACAACGTGTGAAGGCAGCTAAAAAGAAGACGTGTGGAGGCTGCTATGGAGACAATTTAATTTGGATAGTGCCTGTATTTGGCAGTCCAAAAAAGTTTTCAAACCAGAGGAGCAGGTAGCTGGTCCTCCAGAAAAATTACATAGATTGAGTGCCTGTATGTGGCACTCCCAAAAATTGTTTAAAACAGAGGACAGGGTAGTTGGCCCTCCAGAAAAATTAAATACATAGAGTACTATAGCCAGAGCCAGTTGGCCCTGGCAAAAAAATAGCCAGTTTCCTCTGCTTTAGTGTACAAAGAGGAGGAGAAGGAGGACAATGAGGAGGAGGAGTGCATACATTATTCAGGTTCAGCTTCTTTCACCTGGTGGAGAATGGAAATGCGGAGAAATCCAGGCTTTATTCATCTTGATAAGCGTCAGCCTGTCAGCGCTGTCAGTCGACAGGCGTGTGCGCTTATCGGTGATGATGCCACCAGCTGCACTGAAAACCCGCTCGGACAACACGCTAGCGGCAGGGCAGGCAAGAACCTCCAAGGCGTACAGCTTTGAAACCCAGTAGTTGTAGGGAGCTGTGTGATCATTTAGGACGATGGTATGGTCAGCTACGTACTCCCTCACCATCTTTCTGTAAAGATCAGCCCTACTCTGCCGAGACTGGGGACAGGTGAGTGTGTCTTGCTGGGGTGACATAAAACTGGCAAAGGCCTTGTAAAGCGTACCCCTGCCAGTGCTGGACAAGCTGCCTGCTCGCCTACTCTCCCTCGCTACTTGTCCCGCAGAACTACGCACTCTGCCGCTAGCACTGTCAGAAGGGAAATACTGTTTCAGCTTGTGCACCAGGGCCTGCTGGTATTCATGCATTCTCACACTCCTTTCCTCTCCAGGGATGAGAGTGGAAAGATTTTGCTTGTACCGTGGGTCCAGGAGAGTGAATACCCAGTAATCGGTGCTGGAATAAATTCTTTGAACGCGAGGGTCACGGGATAGGCAGCCTAGCATGAAATCTGCCATATGCACCAGAATCCCAACGCGCAAGAATTCACTCCCCACACTGGCCTGACTGCCCATATCCTCCTCCTCCAACTCCTCTTCTTCTGCCCATACACGCTGAACAGTGAAGGACTGAACAATGGTCCCCTCTTCTGTCTCGCCAACATTCTCCTCCTCTTCCTCCTCATCCTCCTCCACCTCCTCCGATATGCGCTGAGAAACAGACCTAAGGGTGCTTTGGCTATCAACAAGGGAATCTTCTTCCCCCGTCTCTTGTGACGAGCGCAAAGCTTCCGACTTCATGCTGACCAGAGAGTTTTTCAACAGGCCAAGCAGCGGGATGGTGAGGCTGATGATGGCGGCATCACCACTGACCATCTGTGTTGACTCCTCAAAGTTACTCAGCACCTGACAGATATCAGACATCCACGTCCACTCCTCATTGTAGACTTGAGGAAGCTGACTGACCTGACTACCAGTTCTGGTGGAAGTTGACATCTGGAAGTCTACAATCGCTCTGCGCTGCTGGTAAACTCTGGATAACATGGTTAGTGTTGAATTCCACCTCGTGGGCACGTCGCACAACAGTCAGTGAGCGGGCAGTTGGAGGCGGCGCTGCGCTGCCCTGAGAGTGGCAGCATCTGGGCTGGACTTCCTGAAATACGCACAGATGCGGCGCACCTTCGTGAGCAAATCAGACAGATTGGGGTATGTCTTGAGGAAACGCTGAACTATGAGATTTAACACATGGGCCAGGCATGGCACATGTGTCAGTCTGCCGAGTTGCAGAGCTGCCACCAGGTTACGGCCGTTGTCACACACAACCATGCCTGGCTTCAGGTTCAGCGGTGCCAGCCACAGATCAGTCTGTGCCGTGATGCCCTGTAATAACTCTTGGGCGGTGTGCCTTTTATCGTCTAGGCTCAGCAGTTTGAGCACCACCTGCTGTCGCTTAGCGATGGCACTGCTGCTGTGCCTAGAGCTACCGACTGATGGCGCCATGCCCACGGATGGTAATTCAGAGGAGGAGGTGGAGGAGGGGTGGGAGGAGGAGGAGGCATAGTAGGCCTTTGAGACCTGGACCGAGGTAGGCCCCGCAACCTCGGCGCCGGCAGTATATGACCAGCCCCAGGGTCAGACTCGGTCCCAGCCTCCACCAAGTTAACCCAATGTGCCGTCAGCGATATATAGTGGCCCTGCCCGGCAGCACTCGTCCTTGTGTCCATGGTCAGGTGGACCTTGTCAGAAACGGCGTTGGTCAGGGCACGAGGATGTTCTCTGACACGTGCTTGTGCAGGGATGGGACGGCACATCGGGAAAAGTAGTGGCGGCTGGGAAGCGAAAGGCCTCTGTCTCTACCAGCCTATAGGGCAGCATCTCCAGTCTAAGCAACTTGGAGATGTGGACATTGAGGGCTTGGGCCTGTGGGTGGGTTGCGCTATACCTCCTTTTGCGCTCCAGCGTCTGGGGTATGGAGAGCTGGACGCTGGTGGATGCTGTGGAGGATCGTGGAGGCGACGATGGGGTTTTTGTGCCAGGGTCCTGGGCAGGGGGCTGACTAGCAGATGACACAGGGGAAGGAGCAGTGGTGTGCCCGGCCGGAGGTGAACGGGCTTGGTGCCATTGAGTGGGGTGTTTAGCATCCAGATGCCTGCGCATACTGGTGGTAGTTAAGCTAGTAGTGGTGGAACCCCTGCTGATCCTGGTTTGGCAAAGGTTGCACACCACAGTCCGTCGGTCATCCGGTGTTTCTTTAAAGAACCTCCAGACTTCTGAAAATCTAGCCCTCGCCACGGGAGCTTGACTACGGGCAACATTTGGCGCTGATACACCAGCTCTGGCCCTGCCTCTCCGTCTGGCCCCACCACTGCCTCTTCCAACCTGTTCTGCTATAGGACTCGCCTCCGTCTCAGAAGCACTGTGTTCACCCGGCCTATCAACCCAGCTTGGGTCTGTCACCTCATCATCCTCCGATCCCTCAGTCTGCTCCCCCCTCGGACTTCCTGCCCTGACAACAACTTCACCACTGTCTGACAACCGTGTCTCCTCATCGTCCGACACCTCTTTACACACTTCTTCCACTACATGAATAATGTCATCATCACCCACAGACTGCGACTGGTGGAAAACCTGGGCATCGGAAAATAGCTCAACAGCAGCAGGACAAGTGGTTTGTGACTGTGGGAAGGGTCCAGAAAACAGTTCCTCAGAGTATGCCGGTTCAAATGCCAAATTTTGGTGGGAGGGGGCAGACTGGGGGGAAGGAGGCTGAGGTGGAGGAGCTGGAGGAGTGCCGATTTCGGTGACATGGGTGGACTGCGTGGAAGACTGACTGGTGGACAAATTGCTCGAAGCGTTGTCGGCAATCCACGACATCACCTGTTCGCACTGTTCTGACCTCAACAGTGCTCTACCACGAGTCCCAGTAACTTGAGACATGATGAACCTAGGGAGTGTAGCTCTGCGGCGTTCCCCTGCTCCCTCATCAGCAGGTGGTGTCTCACCCCGCCCAGGACCACGGCCTCTGACCCCTGCAATAGTTGGACGCCCACGTCCACGCCCTCGTCCTCTACCCCTAGCCCTCGGGTTAAACAATTTCCAAATTAAAGTGTAAACTTGAAAAAAAAAAAATTTTGTGTTTATTTTTTTTTATTTTTTTATTTTTTTAACAAAACAATGCTATCCTATTGCTATGGCTAGTTTCTAACTTACACTGACTGCACACAACTGGATTTTGTGCTTTGCAAGATGAGTTTGAGCTATAAAATGAAATAAAGGTAAAAAAAAAATATAAATCAGCAGACTCTGCCTAATTCTAATCAAACCCCTAATAAATTGTCCCACTTCGGTGTTTGAGGTGGATATGTGTGTCACTAAGAGCTAAACACAACGGTCGCAGGTCTCCCAGCAAATTCCTCACAATATGGTACTAGCTGCACTACTAGTGCCAGCAAGCCCAGCCACAAGCAAATAAAAAAAAAAAAAGTATAACGTTATTGTAGCCCTAAGAAGGGCTGTTGGGTTCTTGTAGAATCACTCCTGCCTAACACTATTCTAATAGAACACCCTAACGCTTTCCCTGACCAGCAGCAGCTCTCTCCCTAGCGGCATCCAGACACAGAATGATCCGAGCAGCGCGGGCAGCGGCTAGTCTATCCCAGGGTCACCTGATCTGGCCAGCCAACCACTGCTATCGATGTGTAAGGGTACCACGTCATGCTGGGTGGAGTGCAGAGTCTCCTGGCTTGTGATTGGCTCTGTTTCTGGCCGCCAAAAAGCAAAACGGCGGGAGCTGCCATTTTCTCGAGTGGGCGAAGTATTCGTCCGAGCAACGAGCAGTTTCGAGTACGCTAATGCTCCAACCAGCATCAAGCTCGGACGAGTATGTTCACTCATCTCTAATTATTACTCATTATTGGGTTCTGTAGGTTATTCATTATTACTCATTATTGGGTTCTGTAGGTTATTCATTATTACTCGTTATTGGGTTCTGTAGGTTATTCATTATTACTCATTATTGGGTTCTGTAGGTTATTCATTATTACTCATTATTGGGTTCTGTAGGTTATTCATTATTACTCATTATTAGGTTCTGTAGGTTATTCATTATTACTCATTATTGGGCTCTGTAGGTTATTCATTATTACTCATTATTGGGTTCTGTAGGTTATTCATTATTACTCATTGTTAGGTTCTGTAGGTTGTTCATTACTACTCATTATTGGGCTCTGTAGGTTATTCATTACTACTCATTATTAGGTTCTGTAGGTTATTCATTATTACTCATTATTGGGTTCTGTAGGTTATTCATTATTACTCATTATTGGGTTCTGTAGGTTATTCATTATTACTCATTATTAGGTTCTGTAGGTTATTCATTATTACTCATTATTGGGTTCTGTAGGTTATTCATTATTACTCATTATTAGGTTCTGTAGGTTATTCATTATTACTCATTATTAGGTTCTGTAGGTTATTCATTATTACTCATTATTGGGTTCTGTAGGTAATTCATTATTACTCATTATTGGGTTCTGTAGGTTATTCATTATTACTCATTTTTGGGTTCTGTAGGTTATTCATTATTACTCATTATTGGGTTCTGTAGGTTATTCATTATTACTCATTATTGGGTTCTGTAGGTTATTCATTATTACTCATTATTAGGTTCTGTAGGTTATTCATTATTACTCATTATTGGGCTCTGTAGGTTATTCATTATTACTCATTATTGGGTTCTGTAGGTTATTCATTATTACTCATTGTTAGGTTCTGTAGGTTGTTCATTACTACTCATTATTGGGCTCTGTAGGTTATTCATTACTACTCATTATTAGGTTCTGTAGGTTATTCATTATTACTCATTATTGGGTTCTGTAGGTTATTCATTATTACTCATTATTGGGTTCTGTAGGTTATTCATTATTACTCATTATTAGGTTCTGTAGGTTATTCATTATTACTCATTATTGGGTTCTGTAGGTTATTCATTATTACTCATTATTAGGTTCTGTAGGTTATTCATTATTACTCATTATTAGGTTCTGTAGGTTATTCATTATTACTCATTATTGGGTTCTGTAGGTTATTTATTATTACTCATTATTAGGTTCTGTAGGTTATTCATTATTACTCATTATTAGGTTCTGTAGGTTATTCATTATTACTCATTATTGGGTTCTGTAGGTAATTCATTATTACTCATTATTGGGTTCTGTAGCTTATTCATTATTACTCATTATTAGGTTCTGTAGGTTATTCATTATTAGGTTCTGTAGGTTATTCATTATTACTCATTATTAGGTTCTGTAGGTTATTCATTATTACTCATTATTGGGTTCTGTAGGTAATTCATTATTACTCATTATTGGGTTCTGTAGGTTATTCATTATTACTCATTATTAGGTTCTGTAGGTTATTCATTATTACTCATTATTGGGTTCTGTAGGTAATTCATTATTACTCATTATTGGGTTCTGTAGGTTATTCATTATTACTCATTATTAGGTTCTGTAGGTTATTCATTATTACTCATTATTGGGTTCTGTAGGTTATTCATTATTACTCATTATTGGGTTCTGTAGGTTATTCATTATTACTCATTATTGGGTTCTGTAGGTTATTCATTATTACTCATTATTGGGTTCTATGGGTTATTCATTATTACTCATTATTGGGTTCTGTAGGTTATTATTTCTCATTCTTGGGTTCTGTAGGTTATTCATTATTACTCATTATTGGATTCTGTAGGTTATTCATTATTACTCATTATTGGATTCTGTAGGTTATTCATTATTACTCATTATTGGGTTCTGTAGGTTATTCATTATTACTCATTATTGGGTTCTGTAGGTTATTCATTATTACTCATTATTGGATTCTGTAGGTTATTCATTATTACTCATTATTAGGTTCTGTAGGTTATTCATTATTACTCAGTATTAGGTTCTGTAGGTTATTCATTATTAATCATTATTAGGTTCTGTAGGTTATTCATTATTAGGTTCTGTAGGTTATTATTTCTCATTATTGGATTCTGTAGGTTATTCATTATTACTCATTATTTGGTTCTGTAGGTTATTCATTATTACTCATTATTGGGTTCTGTAGGTTATTCATTATTACTCATTATTGGGTTCTGTAGGTTATTCATTATTACTCATTATTTGGTTCTGTAGGTTATTCATTATTACTCATTATTGGGTTCTGTAGGTTATTCATTATTACTCATTATTGGGTTCTGTAGGTTATTTATTATTACTCATTATTAGGTTCTGTAGGTTATTCATTATTACTCATTATTAGGTTCTGTAGGTTATTCATTATTACTCAGTATTAGGTTCTGTAGGTTATTCATTATTAATCATTATTAGGTTCTGTAGGTTATTCATTATTAGGTTCTGTAGGTTATTCATTATTACTCATTATTTGGTTCTGTAGGTTATTCATTATTACTCATTATTGGGTTCTGTAGGTTATTCATTATTACTAGAGATGAGCGAACATACTCGTCCGAGCTTGATGCTCGATCGAGCATTAGCGTACTCGTAACTGCTCGTTGCTCGGACGAATACTTCGCCCGCTCGAGAAAATGGCAGCTCCCGCCGTTTTGCTTTTTGGCGGCCAGAAACAGAGCCAATCACAAGCCAGGAGACTCTGCACTCCACCCAGCATGACGTGGTACCCTTACACGTAGATAGCAGTGGTTGGCTGGCCAGATCAGGTGACCCTGGGATAGACTAGCCGCTGCCCGCGCTGCTCGGATCATTCTCTGTCTGGATGCCGCTAGGGAGAGAGCTGCTGCTGCTCAGGGAAAGCGTTAGGGTGTTCTATTAGCTTACTGTTAGGCAGGAGTGATTCTCAAAGAACCCAACAGCCCTTCTTAGGGCTACAATAACGTTATAATTTTTTTTTTTTTTATTTGCAGCTAGTACCATATTGTGAGGAATTAGCAGGGGGACTTGCTACCGTTGTGTTTAGCTCTTAGTGACACACATATCCACCTCAAACACCAAAGTGGGAAAATTTATTAGGGGTTTGAGTAGAATTAGGCACAGTCTGCCAGTTTCTTTTTATTTTACGTTTATTTTTTTCATAACTCAGCGTCATCTCATCTGGCATAGTAGTGTGCTGTAATACTTGGCTAGAAAATAGCCATAGGAGAATACAAACGTCTTAATTACGCCTACAGTAGCGTTATATATATTTGATTTCTGGTTGATCTGCTGGTGGCTGTACTTGCTGCAGTGCATCTACTATCAAATTGGGAGCAATTTGGAGTCAGACTTGCGACCACTGTGTTTTAGTGACGCACATATCCATCGCAAAGACCGAAGTGGGAAAATTTATTAGGGCCCGGGGTTGTATTTCAATTAGGCACAGTCTGCCAGTTTCTTTTTATTTTACGTTTATTTTTTTCATAACTCAGCGTCATCTCATCTGGCATAGTAGTGTGCTGTAATACTTGGCTAGAAAATAGCCATAGGAGAATACAAACGTCTTAATTACGCCTACAGTAGCGTTATATATATTTGATTTCTGGTTGATCTGCTGGTGGCTGTACTTGCTGCAGTGCATCTACTATCAAATTGGGAGCAATTTGGAGTCAGACTTGCGACCACTGTGTTTTAGTGACGCACATATCCATCGCAAAGACCGAAGTGGGAAAATTTATTAGGGCCCTGGGTTGTATTTCAATTAGGCACAGTCTGCCAGTTTCTTTTTATTTTACGTTTATTTTTTTCATAACTCAGCGTCATCTCATCTGGCATAGTAGTGTGCTGTAATACTTGGCTAGAAAATAGCCATAGGAGAATACAAACGTCTTAATTACGCCTACAGTAGCGTTATATATATTTGATTTCTGGTTGATCTGCTGGTGGCTGTACTTGCTGCAGTGCATCTACTATCAAATTGGGAGCAATTTGGAGTCAGACTTGCGACCACTGTGTTTTAGTGACGCACATATCCATCGCAAAGACCGAAGTGGGAAAATTTATTAGGGCCCGGGGTTGTATTTCAACTAGGCACAGTCTGCCATTTCCTTTTTTATTTTACGTTTATTTTTTTCATAACTCAGCGTCATCTCATCTGGCATAGTAGTGTGCTGTAATACTTGGCTAGAAAATAGCCATAGCAATAGGATAGCATCGTTTGTTTTTAAAAACTAAAAAACACAAAAAAAAAAAAAAAAAGGTAAAAAAAAAATACAAGTTATAACTCTCATTTTAAAAATGTTTAACCCGAGGGCTAGGGGTAGAGGACGAGGGCGGGGACGTGGGCGTCCAACTACTGCAGGGGTCAGAGGCCGTGGTCCTGGGCGGGGTGAGACACCACCTGCTGATGAGGGAGCAGGGGAACGCCGCAGAGCTACACTCCCTAGGTTCATGTCTGAAGTTACTGGGAATCGTGGTAGAGCACTGTTGAGGCCAGAACAGTGCAAACAGGTGATGTCGTGGATTGCCGACAATGCTTCGAGCAATTTGTCCACCAGTCAGTCTTCCACGCAGTCCACCCATGTCACCGAAATCGGCACTCCTCCAGCTCCTGCACCTCAGCCTCCTCCCCCCCAGTCTGCCCCCTCCCAGCAAAATTTGCCATTTGAACCGGCATACTCTGAGGAACTGTTTTCTGGACCCTTCCCACAGTCACAAACCACTTGTCCGGTTGCTGATGAGCAATTTTCCGATGCCCAGGTTTTCCACCAGTCGCAGTCTGTGGGTGATGATGAACTTGTTGACGTAGTGGAAGAAGTGTGTAAAGAGGTGTCCGACGATGAGGAGACACGGTTGTCAGACAGTGGGGAAGTTGTTGTCAGGGCAGGAAGTCCGAGGGGGGAGCAGACTGAGGGATCGGAGGATGATGAGGTGACAGACCCAAGCTGGGTTGAGAGGCCGGGTGAACACAGTGCTTCTGAGACGGAGGAGAGTCCTCGACCAGAACAGGTTGGAAGAGGCAGTGGTGGGGCCAGACGGAGAGGCAGGGCCAGAGCTGGTGCATCAGCGCCAAATGTGTCAACTAGTGAAGCTCCCGTGGCGAGGGCTCCTGCGGCGAGGGCTAGATTTTCAGAAGTCTGGAGGTTCTTTAAGGAAACACCGGATGACCGACGGACTGTGGTGTGCCACATTTGCCAAACCAGGATCAGCAGGGGTTCCACCACTACTAGCTTAACTACCAACAGTATGCGCAGGCATATGAATGCTAAACACCCCACTCAGTGGCAACAAGCGCGTTCACCTCCGGCCGTGCACACCACTGCTCCTTCCCCTGTGTCAGCTGATAGTCAGCCCCCTGCCCAGGACCCTGCCACAAAAACCCCATCGTCACCTCCACGATCCTCCACAGCATCCACCAGCGTTCAGCTCTCCATACCCCAGACGCTGGAGCGGAAACGCAAATATAGTGCAACCCACCCGCACGCCCAAGCCCTTAATGTGCACATCTCCAGATTGCTAAGCCTGGAGATGCTGCCCTATAGGCTAGTAGAGACCGAGGCCTTTCGCAGCCTCATGGCGGCGGCCGCCCCTCGGTATTCGGTCCCCAGCCGCCACTACTTTTCCCGATGTGCCGTCCCAGCCCTGCACCAGCACGTGTCAGACAACATAATCCGTGCCCTGACCAACGCCGTTTCTGACAAGGTCCACCTGACCACGGACACGTGGACGAGTGCTGCCGGGCAGGGCCACTATATATCGCTGACGGCACATTGGGTTAACTTGGTGGAGGCTGGGGCCGAGTGTGACCCTGCGGCTGGTCATATACTGCCGACGCCGAGGATTGCGGGGCCTACCTCGGTCCAGGTGTTTGAGGCCTACTATGCCTCCTCCTCCTCCAACCCCTCCTCCACCTCCTCCTCCGAACGACCATCCGTGGGCATGGCGCCATCAGTCGGTAGCTCTAGGCACAGCAGCAGTGCCGTCGCTAAGCGACAGCAGGCGGTGCTCAAACTGCTGAGCCTAGGCGATAAAAGGCACACCGCCCAAGAACTATTACAGGGCATCACGGCGCAGACTGATCTGTGGCTGGCACCGCTGAACCTGAAGCCAGGCATGGTTGTGTGTGACAACGGCCGTAACCTGGTGGCGGCTCTGCAACTCGGCAGACTGACACATGTGCCATGCCTGGCCCATGTGTTAAATCTGATAGTTCAGCGTTTCCTCAAGACATACCCCAATCTGTCTGATTTGCTCACGAAGGTGCGCCGCATCTGTGCGCATTTCAGGAAGTCCAGCACAGATGCTGCCACTCTCAGGGCAGCGCAGCGCCGCCTCCAACTGCCCGCTCACCGACTGTTGTGCGACGTGCCCACGAGGTGGAATTCAACACTGACCATGTTATCCAGAGTTTACCAGCAGCGCCGAGCGATTGTAGACTGCCAGATGTCAACTTCCACCAGAACTGGTATTCAGGTCAGTCAGCTTCCTCAAGTCTACAATGAGGAGTGGACGTGGATGTCTGATAGCTGTCAGGTGCTGAGTAACTTTGAGGAGTCAACACAGATGGTCAGTGGCGATGCCGCCATCATCAGCCTCACCATCCCGCTGCTTGGCCTGTTGAAAAACTCTCTGGTCAGCATGAAGTCGGAAGCTTTGCGCTCCTCACAAGAGACAGGGGAAGAAGATTCCCTTGTTGATAGCCAAAGCACCCTTAGGTCTGTTTCTGAGCGCATATCGGAGGAGGTGGAGGTGGAGGAGGATGAGGAGGAAGAGGAGGAGAATGTTGGCGAGACACAAGAGGGGACCATTGTTGAGTCCTACACTGTTGAGCGTGTATGGGCAGAAGAAGAGGAGTTGGAGGATTTGGAGGAGGAGGAAATGGACAGTCAGGCCAGTGAGGGGAGTGAATTCTTACGCGTTGGTACTCTGGCGCATATGGCAGATTTCATGCTAGGCTGCCTATCCCGTGACCCTCGCGTTCAAAGAATTTATTCCAGCACCGATTACTGGGTGTTCACTCTCCTGGACCCACGGTACAAGCAAAATCTTTCCACTCTCATCCCTGGAGAGGAAAGGAGTGTGAGAATGCATGAATACCAGCAGGCCCTGGTGCACAAGCTGAAACAGTATTTCCCTTCTGACAGCGCTAGCGGCAGAGTGCGTAGTTCTGCGGGACAAGTAGCGAGGGAGAGTAGGCAAGCAGGCAGCTTGTCCAGCACTGGCAAGGGTACGCTTTACAAGGCTTTTGCCAGCTTTATGTCACCCCAGCAAGACACTGTCACCCGTCCCCAGTCTCGGCAGAGTAGGGCTGATCTTTACAGAAAGATGGTGAGGGAGTACGTAGCTGACCATACCATCGTCCTAAATGATCACACAGCTCCCTACAACTACTGGGTTTCAAAGCTGGACATGTGGCACGAACTGGCGCTCTACGCCTTGGAGGTTCTTGCCTGCCCTGCCGCTAGCGTCTTGTCAGAGCGGGTTTTCAGTGCAGCTGGTGGCATCATCACCGATAAGCGTACACGCCTGTCGACTGACAGCGCTGACAGGCTGACGCTTATCAAGATGAATAAAGCATGGATTTCTCCTAATTTCAAATCTCCAGCAGGTGAAGGAAGCTCAACCTGAATAATTTATCCACTCCTCCTCCTCCTCATTTTCCTCCTTCTCCTCCTCTTTGTACAGTAAAGCAGAGGAAACTGGCTATTTTTTGACAGGGCCCACTGGCTCTAGGTATAGTACTTTATGCATTTAATTTTTCTGGAGGGCCACCGACACGGTCCTCTGTTTTAAACAATTTTTGGGAGTGCCACATACAGGCACTCAATCTATTCAATTTTTCTGGAGGGCCACCTTTCCGGTCCTCTGTTTTAAACAATTTTTTGGGACTGCCACATACAGGCACTCAATCTATTCCATTTTTCTGGAGGGCCACCTACCTGCTCCTCTGGTTTAAAAACTTTTTTGGACTGCCACATACAGGCACTCAATCTATTCCATTTTTCTGGAGGGCCACCTACCTGCTCCTCTGGTTTAAAAACTTTTTTGGACTGCCACATACAGGCACTCAATCTATTCCATTTTTCTGGAGGGCCACCTACCTGCTCCTCTGGTTTGAAAACTTTTTTGGACTGCCACATACAGGCACTCAATCTATTCCATTTTTTTGGAGGGCCACCTACCTGCTCCTCTGGTTTGAAAAATTTTTTGGACTGCCACATACAGGCACTCAATCTATTCCATTTTTCTGGAGGGCCACCTACCTGCTCCTCTGGTTTGAAAAATTTTTTGGACTGCCACATACAGGCACTATCCAAATTGAATTGTCTCCATAGCAGCCTCCACACGTTGTCTCCATTGCTACCTCCAAAAGTCGTCCATATAGCTGCCTCCATACATCGTCCCCTTATCAAACGAGGTGTGTCAGGCCGAAATTTGGGTTGTTTTCATGGATTCCACATCAAAGTTGTTAACTTTGTCGCCACCCTGCTGTATTATCCACAAAATACACTGGCAAACTTTTACCATTTACGGATATTATTTCAGCGCTTCTTGCGCATCTGTTTACATTCCCCTCACCCGCCATATCCTAAACTTATAAGAACGCTACTACACTTGATCTTATACAAAAGGTTCTTAGAAGTGCTGTTTGGGGAGTAGCCTAGAGACAGGGGCTTGGATTGGCGAAAGCTCGCCTAGCAGCGGAGCGCCAGCTCCATGCGCATCATGCGCTTCTTGCGCATCTGTTTACATTCCCCTCACCCGCCATATCCCAAACTTATAAGAACGCTACTACACTTAACTTGGTGCAGGCTGGGACCGAGTCTGACCCTGGGGCTGGTGATATACTGCCGACGCAGAGGATTGCGGGGCCTACCTCGGTCCAGGTCTCAAAGGCCTACTATACCTCCAAATCCTCCCACCCCTCCTCCACCTCCTCCTCCTCCGAATTACCATCCGTGGGCATGGCGCCATCAGTCGGTAGCTCTAGGCACAGCAGCAGTGCCGTTGCTAAGCGACAGCAGGCGGTGCTCAAACTGCTGAGCCTAGGTGATAAAAGGCACACCGCCCAAGAGCTATTGCAGGGCATTCCACATCAAACTTGTTAACTTTGTCGCCACCCTGCTGTGTAAGCCACAAAATATACTGGAAAACTTTTTTCATTTACGGATATTATTTCAGCGCTTCTTGCGCAGATGTTTACATTCCCCTCACCCGCCATATCCCAAACTTATAAGAACGCTACTACACTTGATCTTATCCGAAAGGTTCTTAGAAGTGCTGTTTGGGGAGTAGCCTAGAGACAGGGGCTTGGATTGGCGAAAGCTCGCCTGGCAGCGGAGCGCCAGCTCCATGCCAAGAACCAACTAACATAGTTTTAACTGCAGCACCTTTAATCTACTACTAGTTCACTGCCTCCATACATCGTCCCCTTATCAAACGAGCTGTGTCAGGCAGAATTTTGGATTGTTTTCATGGCTTCCATGTTAACTTTGTCGCCACCCTGCTGTGTAATCCACAAAATATACTGGCAAACTTTTATCATGTACCAATATTATTTGAGCGCTTCTTGCTCACCTCCTTTGGTTCCTCTCTGCTACCCATTGGTTTGAAGCCTGAGTCCATTTGGGGTATGTCGCCATGCCACTCTCTAGCCTGCCGCTGTTGCCGCTGCCTCTGCATGCCGTCCCCTATAGTGTCAGGGTCAATTATTGGATGTTTTAGATGCTATCTAGCCTCATTCTGTCACTCTGTCATGGCCATGCTGTTGCCCATAATTTTGGCATAATGGTGCGATTAAGCAGCCTCAGAGGCATCCATGCATGCTGCCCCTGCTGTTTCCTGTCCATTTTTCCGTGGTGTTTCCATCCTTTTCTGAGGTTCCCAGGTGTTTGGCCAAGCTTCCCTGTGCAGAGCCTTGGTCCCCTTGAAAAATGCTCGAGTCTCCCTTTGACTTCAATGGTGCTCGTTACTCGAAACGAGCACTCGAGCATCGGGAAAAGTTCGTCTCGAATAACGAGTACCCGAGCATTTTAGTGCTCGCTCATCTCTAATTATTACTCATTATTAGGTTCTGTAGGTAATTTATTATTACTCATTATTGGGTTCTGTAGGTAATTTATTATTACTCATTATTAGGTTCTGTAGGTTATTCATTATTACTCATTATTGGGTTCTGTAGGTTATTCATTATTACTCATTATTGGGTTCTGTAGGTTATTCATTATTACTCATTATTGGGTTCTGTAGGTAATTTATTATTACTCATTATTGGGCTCTGTAGGTTATTTATTATTTCTCATTATTGGATTCTGTAGGTTATTCATTATTACTCATTATTAGGTTCTGTAGGTTATTCATTATTACTCATTATTAGGTTCTGTAGGTTATTCATTATTACTCATTATTAGGTTCTGTAGGTTATTCATTATTACTCATTATTAGGTTCTGTAGGTTATTCATTATTAGGTTCTGTAGGTTATTCATTATTACTAGAGATGAGCGAACATGCTCGTCCGAGCTTGATGCTCGGTCGAGCATTAGGGTACTCGAAACTGCTCGTTGCTCGGACGAATACTTCGCCCGCTCGAGAAAATGGCAGCTCCCGCCGTTTTGCTTTTTGGCGGCCAGAAACAGAGCCAATCACAAGCCAGGAGACTCTGCACTCCACCCAGCATGACGTGGTACCCTTACACGTCGATAGCAGTGGTTGGCTGGCCAGATCAGGTGACCCTGGGATAGACTAGCCGCTGCCCGCGCTGCTCGGATCATTCTGTGTCTGGATGCCGCTAGGGAGAGAGCTGCTGCTGGTCAGGGAAAGCGTTAGGGTGTTCTATTAGCTTACTGTTAGGCAGGAGTGATTCTCAAAGAACCCAACAGCCCTTCTTAGGGCTACAATAACGTTCTACTTTTTTTATTTTAATTTGCATCTAGTACCATTTTGTGAGGAATTAGCAGGGGGACTTGCTACCGTTGTGTTTAGCTCTTAGTGGCACACATATCCATAGCAAAGACCGAAGTGGGAAAATTTAGTAGGGGTTGGATTTCAATTAGGCACTAACTCAGTGTCATCTCATCTGGCATAGTAGTGTGCTTTGATACTTGGCTAGAAAATAGCCATAGGAGAATACAAAGAGCTTACTTACGCATACAGTAGCGTTCTATATATTTGATTTCTGGTTGATCTGCTGGTGGCTGTACTTTCTGCAGTGCATGTACTAGCCAATTCTGAGCAATTTGTAGTGAGACTTGCGACCGCTGTGTTCTGCGCTTAGTGACGCACATATCCATAGCAAAGACCGAAGTGGGAAAATTTAGTAGGGGTTGGATTTCAATTAGGCACTAACTCAGTGTCATCTCATCTGGCATAGTAGTGTGCTTTGATACTTGGCTAGAAAATAGCCATAGGAGAATACAAAGAGCTTACTTACGCATACAGTAGCGTTCTATATATTTGATTTCTGGTTGATCTGCTGGTGGCTGTACTTTCTGCAGTGCATGTACTAGCCAATTCTGAGCAATTTGTAGTGAGACTTGCGACCGCTGTGTTCTGCGCTTAGTGACGCACATATCCATAGCAAAGACCGAAGTGGGAAAATTTAGTAGGGGTTGGATTTCAATTAGGCACTAACTCAGTGTCATCTCATCTGGCATAGTAGTGTGCTTTGATACTTGGCTAGAAAATAGCCATAGCAATAGGATAGCATTGTTTGGTTTTAAAAACTAAAAAAAAAACAAAAAACACAAAAAAAAAAAAAAAAACACAAAAAAAAACAAAAAAAAGTAAAAAAAAAAATAAAGTTATAACTCTCATTTTAAAAATGTTTAACCCGAGGGCTAGGGGTAGAGGACGAGGGCGGGGACGTGGGCGTCCAACTACTGCAGGGGTCAGAGGCCGTGGTCCTGGGCGGGGTGAGACACCACCTGCTGATGAGGGAGCAGGGGAACGCCGCAGAGCTACACTCCCTAGGTTCATGTCTGAAGTTACTGGGACTCGTTGTAGAGCACTGTTGAGGCCAGAACAGTGCGAACAGGTGATGTCGTGGATTGCTGACAATGCTTCGAGCAATTTGTCCACCACCAGTCAGTCTTCCACGCAGTCCACCCATGTCACCGAAATCGCCACTCCTCCAGCTCCTGCACCTCAGCCTCCTCCCCCCCAGTCTGCCCCCTCCCAGGAAAATTTGGCATTTGAACCGGCATACTCTGAGGAACTGTTTTCTGGACCCTTCCCACAGTCACAAACCACTTGTCCGGTTGCTGCTGAGCAATTTTCCGATGCCCAGGTTTTCCAACAGTCACAGTCTGTGGGTGATGATGACCTTCTTGACGTAGTGGAAGTGTGTAAAGAGGTGTCCGACGATGAGGAGACACGGTTGTCAGACAGTGGGGAAGTTGTTGTCAGGGCAGGAAGTCCGAGGGGGGAGCAGACTGAGGGATCGGAGGATGATGAGGTGACAGACCCAAGCTGGGTTGAGAGGCCGGGTGAACACAGTGCTTCTGAGACGGAGGAGAGTCCTCGACCAGAACAGGTTGGAAGAGGCAGTGGTGGGGCCAGACGGAGAGGCAGGGCCAGAGCTGGTGCATCAGCGCCAAATGTGTCAACTAGTGAAGCTCCCGTGGCGAGGGCTCCTGCGGCGAGGGCTAGATCTTCAGAAGTCTGGAGGTTCTTTAAGGAAACACCGGATGACCGACGGACTGTGGTGTGCAACATTTGCCAAACCAGGCTCAGCAGGGGTTCCACCACTACTAGCTTAACTACCACCAGTATGCGCAGGCATATGAATGCTAAACACCCCACTCAGTGGCAACAAGCCCGTTCACCTCCGGCCGTGCACACCACTGCTCCTTCCCCTGTGTCAGCTGCTAGTCAGCCCCCTGCCCAGGACCCTGCCACAAAAACCCCATCGTCGCCTCCACGATCCTCCACAGCATCCACCAGCGTTCAGCTCTCCATACCCCAGACGCTGGAGCGGAAACGCAAATATAGTGCAACCCACCCGCACGCCCAAGCCCTTAATGTGCACATCTCCAGATTGCTTAGCCTGGAGATGCTGCCCTATAGGCTAGTAGAGACCGAGGCCTTTCGCAACCTCATGGCGGCGGCCGCCCCTCGGTATTCGGTCCCCAGCCGCCACTACTTTTCCCGATGTGCCGTCCCAGCCCTGCACCAGCACGTGTCAGACAACATCATCCGTGCCCTGACCAACGCCGTTTCTGACAAGGTCCACCTGACCACGGACACGTGGACGAGTGCTGCCGGGCAGGGCCACTATATATCGCTGACGGCACATTGGGTTAACTTGGTGGAGGCTGGGACCGAGTCTGACACTGGGGCTGCTCATATACTGCCGACGCCGAGGATTGCGGGGCCTACCTCGGTCCAGGTGTTTCAGGCCTACTATGCCTCCTCCTCCTCCCACCCCTCCTCCACCTCCTCCTCCGAACTACCATCCGTGGGCACGGCGCCATCAGTCGGTAGCTCTAGGCACAGCAGCAGTGCCGTCGCTAAGCGACAGCAGGCGGTGCTCAAACTGCTGAGCCTAGGCGACAAAAGGCACACTGCCCAAGAGCTATTACAGGGCATCACGGCGCAGACTGATCTGTGGCTGGCACCGCTGAACCTCAAGCCGGGAATGGTTGTGTGTGACAACGGCCGAAACCTGGTGGCGGCTCTGCAACTCGGCAGACTGACACATGTGCCATGCCTGGCCCATGTGTTAAATCTGATAGTTCAGCGTTTCCTCAAGACATACCCCAATCTGTCTGATTTGCTCACGAAGGTGCGCCGCATCTGTGCGCATTTCAGGAAGTCCAGCCCAGATGCTGCCACTCTCAGGGCAGCGCAGCGCCGCCTCCAACTGCCCGCTCACCGACTGTTGTGCGACGTGCCCACGAGGTGGAATTCAACATTAACCATGTTATCCAGAGTTTACCAGCAGCGCAGAGCGATTGTAGACTGCCAGATGTCAACTTCCACCAGAACTGGTAGTCAGGTCAGTCAGCTTCCTCAAGTCTACAATGAGGAGTGGACGTGGATGTCTGATATCTGTCAGGTGCTGAGTAACTTTGAGGAGTCAACACAGATGGTCAGTGGCGATGCCGCCATCATCAGCCTCACCATCCCGCTGCTTGGCCTGTTGAAAAACTCTCTGGTCAGCATGAAGTCGGAAGCTTTGCGCTCGTCACAAGAGACAGGGGAAGAATATTCCCTTGTTGATAGCCAAAGCACCCTCAGGTCTGTTTCTCAGCGCATATCGGAGGAGGTGGAGGTGGAGGAGGATGAGGAGGAAGAGGAGGAGAATGTTGGTGAGACACAAGAGGGGACCATTGTTGAGTCCTTTACTGTTCAGCGTGTATGGGCAGAAGAAGAGGAGTTGGAGGAGTTGGAGGAGGAGGAAATGGACAGTCAGGCCAGTGAGGGGAGTGAATTCTTACGCGTTGGTACTCTGGCGCATATGGCAGATTTCATGCTAGGCTGCCTATCCCGTGACCCTCGCGTTCAAAGAATTTATTCCAGCACCGATTACTGGGTGTTCACTCTCCTGGACCCACGGTACAAGCAAAATCTTCCCACTCTCATCCCTGGAGAGGAAAGGAGTGTGAGAATGCATGAATACCAGCAGGCCCTGGTGCACAAGCTGAAACAGTATTTCCCTTCTGACAGCGCTAGCGGCAGAGTGCGTAGTTCTGCGGGACAAGTAGCGAGGGAGAGTAGGCGAGCAGGCAGCTTGTCCAGCACTGGCAAGGGTACGCTTTACAAGGCTTTTGCCAGCTTTATGTCACCCCAGCAAGACACTGTCACCTGTCCCCAGTCTCGGCAGAGTAGGGCTGATCTTTACAGAAAGATGGTGAGGGAGTACGTAGCTGACCATACCATCGTCCTAAATGATCACACAGCTCCCTACAACTACTGGGTTTCAAAGCTGGACATGTGGCACGAACTGGCGCTGTACGCCTTGGAGGTTCTTGCCTGCCCTGCCGCTAGCGTCTTGTCCGAGCGGGTTTTCAGTGCAGCTGGTGGCATCATCACCGATAAGCGTACACGCCTGTCGACTGACAGCGCTGACAGGCTGACGCTTATTAAAATGAATAAAGGCTGGATTTCTCAGAATTTCCAATCTCCACCAGGTGAAGGAAGCTCAACCTGAATAATTGATCCACTCCTCCTCCTCCTCATTTTCCTCCTTCTCCTCCTCTTTGTACAGTAAAGCAGAGGAAAATGGCTATTTTTTGACAGGGCCCACTGGCTCTTGCTATAGTACTTCATGCATTTAATTTTTCTGGAGGGCCACCTACCCGGTCCTCTGTTTGAAACAATTTTTGTGAGTGCCACATACAGGCACTCAATCTATTCCATTTTACTGCAGGGCCACCTACCTGCTCCTCTGGTTTGAAACATTTTTGGGACTGCCACATACAGGCACTCAATCTATTCCATTTTACTGGAGGGCCACCTACCTGCTCCTCTGGTTTGAAAATTTTTTGGGACTGCCACATACAGGCACTCAATCTATTCCATTTTACTGCAGGGCCACCTACCTGCTCCTCTGGTTTGAAACATTTTTGGGACTGCCACATACAGGCACTCAATCTATTCCATTTTACTGGAGGGCCACCTACCTGCTCCTCTGGTTTGAAAAATTTTTGGGACTGCCACATACAGGCACTCAATCTATTCCATTTTACTGCAGGGCCACCTACCTGCTCCTCTGGTTTGAAACATTTTTGGGACTGCCACATACAGGCACTCAATCTATTCCATTTTACTGGAGGGCCACCTACCTGCTCCTCTGGTTTGAAAAATTTTTGGGACTGCCACATACAGGCACTCAATCTATTCCATTTTACTGCAGGGCCACCTACCTGCTCCTCTGGTTTGAAACATTTTTGGGACTGCCACATACAGGCACTCAATCTATTCCATTTTACTGGAGGGCCACCTACCTGCTCCTCTGGTTTGAAAATTTTTTGGGACTGCCACATACAGGCACTCAATCTATTCCATTTTACTGCAGGGCCACCTACCTGCTCCTCTGGTTTGAAACATTTTTGGGACTGCCACATACAGGCACTCAATCTATTCCATTTTACTGCAGGGCCACCTACCTGCTCCTCTGGTTTGAAACATTTTTGGGACTGCCACATACAGGCACTCAATCTATTCCATTTTACTGCAGGGCCACCTACCTGCTCCTCTGGTTTGAAACATTTTTGGGACTGCCACATACAGGCACTCAATCTATTCCATTTTACTGGAGGGCCACCTACCTGCTCCTCTGGTTTGAAAAATTTTTGGGACTGCCACATACAGGCACTCAATCTATTCCATTTTACTGCAGGGCCACCTACCTGCTCCTCTGGTTTGAAACATTTTTGGGACTGCCACATACAGGCACTCAATCTATTCCATTTTACTGGAGGGCCACCTACCTGCTCCTCTGGTTTGAAAAATGTTTGGGACTGCCACATACAGGCACTATCCAAATTAAATTGTCTCCATAGCAGCCTCCACACGTTGTCTCCATTGCTACCTCCAAAAGTCGTCCATATAGCTGCCTCCATACATCGTCCCTTTATCAAACGAGGTGTGTCAGGCAGAAATTTGGGTTGTTTTCATGGATTACACATCAAAGTTGTTAACTTTGTCGCCACCCTGCTGTGTTATCCACAAAATATACTGGCAAACTTTTACCATTTAGGGATATTATTTCAGCGCTTCTTGCGCATCTGTTTACATTCCCCTCACCCGGCATATCCTAAACTTATAAGAACGCTACTACACTTGATCTTATACAAAAGGTTCTTAGAAGTGCTGTTTTGGGAGTAGCCTAGAGACAGGGGCTTGGATTGGCGAAAGCTCGCCTGGCAGCGGAACGCCAGCTCCATGCGCATCATGCGCTTCTTGCGCATCTGTTTACATTCCCCTCACCCGCCATATCCCAAACTTATAAGAACGCTACTACACTTAACTTGGTGCAGGCTGGGACCGAGTCTGACCCTGGGGCTGGTCATATACTGCCGACGCAGAGAATTGCGGGGCCTACCTCGGTCCAGGTCTCAAAGGCCTACTATACCTCCTCCCACCCCTCCTCCACCTCCTCCTCCTCCGAATTACCATCCGTGGGCATGGCGCCATCAGTCGGTAGCTCTAGGCACAGCAGCAGTGCCGTCGCTAAGCGACAGCAGGCGGTGCTGAAACTGCTGAGCCTAGGCGATAAAAGGCACACCGCCCAAGAGCTATTACAGGGCATTCCACATCAAAGTTGTTAACTTTGTCGCCACCCTGCTGTGTAATCCACAAAATATACTTGCAAACTTTTACCATTTAGGGATATTATTTCAGCGCTTCTTGCGCATCTGTTTACATTCCCCTCACCCGCCATATCCTAAACTTATAAGAACGCTACTACACTTGATCTTATACAAAAGGTTCTTAGAAGTGCTGTTTGGGGAGTAGCCTAGAGACAGGGGCTTGGATTGGCAAAAGCTCGCCTGGCTGCAGAGCGCCAGCTCCATCCCAAGATCCAACTAACATAGTTGCAGCACCTTTAATCTACTACTAGTTCACTGCCTCCATAATAATAATAATAATAATCTTTATTTATATAGCGCCATCATATTCCGTAGCGCTTTACAAATCATAGGAAACAAATACAAATGTATTGTAACAGAGCACAACATTTGTATGGAACAACAGGAGTGAGGTCCCTGCTCGCCAGAGCTTACGGTTTATGAAGATGATGGGGTAACACGAGGTAAAAGAATATTTAATGGTCAAGCCATTCTTCTTAGGGAATAGAACAAAATATAATAAATGGAATTGCTGTCGCTTGAACCACTCAGCCGTCATCTTATATACCAGGTCCAGGGTGAATGGGACTGCAGAGAAGTCTGGTGCCTGTTGGTTGCTGGATAACAGATGGGAGGACGACACAGGACGGGTTAGTAGAAGAGTTAAAACTTCATGCAGTTAATGAGTGTTATAGGCTTGCCTAAAGAAATGGGTTTTAAGAGCACGTTTGAAACTTTGGAGGTTAGGTATTAGTCTGATAGTCCAGGGCAGAGCATTCCATAGAATTGGTGCAGCTCTAGAGAAGTCTTGGAGACGCGAGTGGGAGGTCCGCACTAGGGTAGAGGTTAATCTAAGATCACTGGCGGATCTAAGAGCACGGGTTGGGCGATAGACTGAGATAAGAGAGGAGAGGTAGGGGGGTGCAGCATTATACAGAGCTTTATGGATGAGGGTTATTATTATTTTAAACTGTATTCGAAAGGAGACTGGCAGCCAGTGCAGCGACTGGCATGAACTGTAAGCATACATGGTCCCCTTATCAAACGAGCTGTGTCAGGCAGAATTTTGGGTTGTTTTCATGGCTTCCATGTTAACTTTGTCGCCACCCTGCTGTGTAATCCACAAAATATACTGGCAAACTTTTATCATGTACCGATATTATTTGAGCGCTTCTTGCTCACCTCCTTTGGTTCCTCTCTGACACCCATTGGTTTGAAGCCTGAGTCCAATTAGGGTATGTCGCCATGCCACTCTCTAGCCTGCTGCCGCTGCCTCTGCCTCTGCATGCCGTCCCCTGTAGTGTCAGGGTCAATTTTTGGATGTTTTACATGCTATCTAGCTTCATTCTGTCACTCTGTCAAGGCCATGCTGTTGCCCATAATTTCGGCATAATGGTGCGATTAAGCAGCCTCAGAGGCATCCATGCATGCTGCCCCTGCTGTTTCCTGTCCATTTCCGTGGTGTTTCCATCCTTTTCTGAGGTTCCCAGGTGTTTGGCCAAGCTTCCCTGTGCAGAGCCTTGGTCCCCTTGAAAAATGCTCGAGTCTCCCATTGACTTCAATGGGGTTCGTTATTCGAGACGAGCACTCGAGCATCGGGAAAAGTTCGTCTCGAATAACGAGTACCCGAGCATTTTAGTGTTCGCTCATCTCTAATTATTACTCATTGTTAGGTTCTGTAGGTTATTCATTATTACTCATTATTAGGTTCTGTAGGTTATTCATTATTACTCATTGTTAGGTTCTGTAGGTTATTCATTATTACTAGAGATGAGCGAACACTAAAATGCTCGGGTACTCGTTATTCGAGACGAACTTTTCCCGATGCTCGAGTGCTCGTCTCGAATAACGAACCCCATTGAAGTCAATGGGAGACTCGAGCATTTTTCAAGGGGACCAAGGCTCTGCACAGGGAAGCTTGGCCAAACACCTGGGAACCTCAGAAAAGGATGGAAACACCACGGAAATGGACAGGAAACAGCAGGGGCAGCATGCATGGATGCCTCTGAGGCTGCTTAATCGCACCATTATGCCGAAATTATGGGCAACAGCATGGCCATGACAGAGTGACAGAATGAGGCTAGATAGCATGTAAAACATCCAATAATTGACCCTGACACTATAGGGGACGGCATGCAGAGGCAGCGGCAGCAGGCTAGAGAGTGGCATGGCGACATACCCTAATTGGACTCAGGCTTCAAACCAATGGGTGTCAGAGAGGAACCAAAGGAGGTGAGCAAGAAGCGCTCAAATAATATCGGTACATGATAAAAGTTTGCCAGTATATTTTGTGGATTACACAGCAGGGTGGCGACAAAGTTAACATGGAAGCCATGAAAACAACCCAAAATTCTGCCTGACACAGCTCGTTTGATAAGGGGACCATGTATGCTTACAGTTCATGCCAGTCGCTGCACTGGCTGCCAGTCTCCTTTCGAATACAGTTTAAAATAATAATAACCCTCATCCATAAAGCTCTGTATAATGCTGCACCCCCCTACCTCTCCTCTCTTATCTCAGTCTATCGCCCAACCCGTGCTCTTAGATCCGCCAGTGATCTTAGATTAACCTCTACCCTAGTGCGGACCTCCCACTCGCGTCTCCAAGACTTCTCTAGAGCTGCACCAATTCTATGGAATGCTCTGCCCTGGACTATCAGACTAATACCTAACCTCCAAAGTTTCAAACGTGCTCTTAAAACCCATTTCTTTAGGCAAGCCTATAACACTCATTAACTGCATGAAGTTTTAACTCTTCTACTAACCCGTCCTGTGTCGTCCTCCCATCTGTTATCCAGCAACCAACAGGCACCAGACTTCTCTGCAGTCCCATTCACCCTGGACCTGGTATATAAGATGACGGCTGAGTGGTTCAAGCGACAGCAATTCCATTTATTATATTTTTTTCTATTCCCTAAGAAGAATGGCTTGACCATTAAATATTCTTTTACCTCGTGTTACCCCATCATCTTCATAAACCGTAAGCTCTGGCGAGCAGGGACCTCACTCCTGTTGTTCCATACAAATGTTGTGCTCTGTTACATTACATTTGTATTTGTTTCCTATGATTTGTAAAGCGCTACAGAATATGATGACGCTATATAAATAAAGATTATTATTATTATTATTATGGAGGCAGTGAACTAGTAGTAGATTAAAGGTGCTGCAACTATGTTAGTTGGATCTTGGGATGGAGCTGGCGCTCTGCAGCCAGGCGAGCTTTTGCCAATCCAAGCCCCTGTCTCTAGGCTACTCCCCAAACAGCACTTCTAAGAACCTTTTGTATAAGATCAAGTGTAGTAGCGTTCTTATAAGTTTAGGATATGGCGGGTGAGGGGAATGTAAACAGATGCGCAAGAAGCGCTGAAATAATATCCCTAAATGGTAAAAGTTTGCAAGTATATTTTGTGGATTACACAGCAGGGTGGCGACAAAGTTAACAACTTTGATGTGGAATGCCCTGTAATAGCTCTTGGGCGGTGTGCCTTTTATCGCCTAGGCTCAGCAGTTTCAGCACCGCCTGCTGTCGCTTAGCGACGGCACTGCTGCTGTGCCTAGAGCTACCGACTGATGGCGCCATGCCCACGGATGGTAATTCGGAGGAGGAGGAGGTGGAGGAGGGGTGGGAGGAGGTATAGTAGGCCTTTGAGACCTGGACCGAGGTAGGCCCCGCAATTCTCTGCGTCGGCAGTATATGACCAGCCCCAGGGTCAGACTCGGTCCCAGCCTGCACCAAGTTAAGTGTAGTAGCGTTCTTATAAGTTTGGGATATGGCGGGTGAGGGGAATGTAAACAGATGCGCAAGAAGCGCATGATGCGCATGGAGCTGGCGCTCCGCTGCCAGGCGAGCTTTCGCCAATTCAAGCCCCTGTCTCTAGGCTACTCCCCAAACAGCACTTCTAAGAACCTTTTGTATAAGATCAAGTGTAGTAGCGTTCTTATAAGTTTAGGATATGCCGGGTGAGGGGAATGTAAACAGATGCGCAAGAAGCGCATGATGCGCATGGAGCTGGCGCTCCGCTGCCAGGCGAGCTTTCGCCAATTCAAGCCCCTGTCTCTAGGCTACTCCCCAAACAGCACTTCTAAGAACCTTTTGTATAAGATCAAGTGTAGTAGCGTTCTTATAAGTTTAGGATATGGCGGGTGAGGGGAATGTAAACAGATGCGCAAGAAGCGCATGATGCGCATGGAGCTGGCGCTCCGCTGCCAGGCGAGCTTTCGCCAATTCAAGCCCCTGTCTCTAGGCTACTCCCCAAACAGCACTTCTAAGAACCTTTTGTATAAGATCAAGTGTAGTAGCGTTCTTATAAGTTTAGGATATGGCGGGTGAGGGGAATGTAAACAGATGCGCAAGAAGCGCATGATGCGCATGGAGCTGGCGCTCCGCTGCCAGGCGAGCTTTCGCCAATTCAAGCCCCTGTCTCTAGGCTACTCCCCAAACAGCACTTCTAAGAACCTTTTGTATAAGATCAAGTGTAGTAGCGTTCTTATAAGTTTAGGATATGCCGGGTGAGGGGAATGTAAACAGATGCGCAAGAAGCGCATGATGCGCATGGAGCTGGCGCTCCGCTGCCAGGCGAGCTTTCGCCAATTCAAGCCCCTGTCTCTAGGCTACTCCCCAAACAGCACTTCTAAGAACCTTTTGTATAAGATCAAGTGTAGTAGCGTTCTTATAAGTTTAGGATATGCCGGGTGAGGGGAATGTAAACAGATGCGCAAGAAGCGCTGAAATAATATCCCTAAATGGTAAAAGTTTGCCAGTATATTTTGTGGATAACACAGCAGGGTGGCGACAAAGTTAACAACTTTGATGTGGAATCCATGAAAACAACCCAAATTTCTGCCTGACACACCTCGTTTGATAAAGGGACGATGTATGGAGGCAGCTATATGGACGACTTTTGGAGGTAGCAATGGAGACAACGTGTGGAGGCTGCTATGGAGACAATTTAATTTGGATAGTGCCTGTATGTGGCAGTCCCAAACATTTTTCAAACCAGAGGAGCAGGTAGGTGGCCCTCCAGTAAAATGGAATAGATTGAGTGCCTGTATGTGGCAGTCCCAAAAATGTTTCAAACCAGAGGAGCAGGTAGGTGGCCCTGCAGTAAAATGGAATAGATTGAGTGCCTGTATGTGGCAGTCCCAAAAATTTTTCAAACCAGAGGAGCAGGTAGGTGGCCCTCCAGTAAAATGGAATAGATTGAGTGCCTGTATGTGGCAGTCCCAAAAATGTTTCAAACCAGAGGAGCAGGTAGGTGGCCCTGCAGTAAAATGGAATAGATTGAGTGCCTGTATGTGGCACTCACAAAAATTGTTTCAAACAGAGGACCGGGTAGGTGGCCCTCCAGAAAAATTAAATGCATGAAGTACTATAGCAAGAGCCAGTGGGCCCTGTCAAAAAATAGCCATTTTCCTCTGCTTTACTGTACAAAGAGGAGGAGAAGGAGGAAAATGAGGAGGAGGAGGAGTGGATCAATTATTCAGGTTGAGCTTCCTTCACCTGGTGGAGATTGGAAATTCTGAGAAATCCAGCCTTTATTCATTTTAATAAGCGTCAGCCTGTCAGCGCTGTCAGTCGACAGGCGTGTACGCTTATCGGTGATGATGCCACCAGCTGCACTGAAAACCCGCTCGGACAAGACGCTAGCGGCAGGGCAGGCAAGAACCTCCAAGGCGTACAGCGCCAGTTCGTGCCACATGTCCAGCTTTGAAACCCAGTAGTTGTAGGGAGCTGTGTGATCATTTAGGACGATGGTATGGTCAGCTACGTACTCCCTCACCATCTTTCTGTAAAGATCAGCCCTACTCTGCCGAGACTGGGGACAGGTGACAGTGTCTTGCTGGGGTGACATAAAGCTGGCAAAAGCCTTGTAAAGCGTACCCTTGCCAGTGCTGGACAAGCTGCCTGCTCGCCTACTCTCCCTCGCTACTTGTCCCGCAGAACTACGCACTCTGCCGCTAGCGCTGTCAGAAGGGAAATACTGTTTCAGCTTGTGCACCAGGGCCTGCTGGTATTCATGCATTCTCACACTCCTTTCCTCTGCAGGGATGAGAGTGGAAAGATTTTGCTTGTACCGTGGGTCCAGGAGAGTGAACACCCAGTAATCGGTGCTGGAATAAATTCTTTGAACGCGAGGGTCACGGGATAGGCAGCCTAGCATGAAATCTGCCATATGCGCCAGAGTACCAACGGGTAAGAATTCACTCCCCTCACTGGCCTGACTGTCCATTTCCTCCTCCTCCAACTCCTCCAACTCCTCTTCTTCTGCCCATACACGCTGAACAGTAAAGGACTCAACAATGGTCCCCTCTTGTGTCTCACCAACATTCTCCTCCTCTTCCTCCTCATCCTCCTCCACCTCCACCTCCTCCGATATGCGCTGAGAAACAGACCTGAGGGTGCTTTGGATATCAACAAGGGAATATTCTTCCCCTGTCTCTTGTGACGAGCGCAAAGCTTCCGACTTCATGCTGACCAGAGAGTTTTTCAACAGGCCAAGCAGCGGGATGGTGAGGCTGATGATGGCGGCATCGCCACTGACCATCTGTGTTGACTCCTCAAAGTTACTCAGCACCTGACAGATATCAGACATCCACGTCCACTCCTCATTGTAGACTTGAGGAAGCTGACTGACCTGACTACCAGTTCTGGTGGAAGTTGACATCTGGCAGTCTACAATCGCTCTGCGCTGCTGGTAAACTCTGGATAACATGGTCAGTGTTGAATTCCACCTCGTGGGCACGTCGCACAACAGTCGGTGAGCGGGCAGTTGGAGGCGGCGCTGCGCTGCCCTGAGAGTGGCAGCATCTGGGCTGGACTTCCTGAAATGCGCACAGATGCGGCGCACCTTCGTGAGCAAATCAGACAGATTGGGGTATGTCTTGAGGAAACGCTGAACTATCAGATTTAACACATGGGCCAGGCATGGCACATGTGTCAGTCTGCCGAGTTGCAGAGCCGCCACCAGGTTACGGCCGTTGTCACACACAACCATTCCCGGCTTGAGGTTCAGCGGTGCCAGCCACAGATCAGTCTGCGCCGTGATGCCCTGTAATAGCTCTTGGGCGGTGTGCCTTTTGTCGCCTAGGCTCAGCAGTTTGAGCACCGCCTGCTGTCGCTTAGCGACGGCACTGCTGCTGTGCCTAGAGCTACCGACTGATGGCGCCGTGCCCACGGATGGTAGTTCGGAGGAGGAGGTGGAGGAGGGGTGGGAGGAGGAGGAGGCATAGTAGGCCTGAAACACCTGGACCGAGGTAGGCCCCGCAATCCTCGGCGTCGGCAGTATATGAGCAGCCCCAGTGTCAGACTCGGTCCCAGCCTCCACCAAGATAACCCAATGTGCCGTCAGCGATATATAGTGGCCCTGCCCGGCAGCACTCGTCCACGTGTCCGTGGTCAGGTGGACCTTGTCAGAAACGGCGTTGGTCAGGGCACGGATGATGTTGTCTGACACGTGCTGGTGCAGGGCTGGGACGGCACATCGGGAAAAGTAGTGGCGGCTGGGGACCGAATACCGAGGGGCGGCCGCCGCCATGAGGTTGCGAAAGGCCTCGGTCTCTACTAGCCTATAGGGCAGCATCTCCAGGCTAAGCAATCTGGAGATGTGCACATTAAGGGCTTGGGCGTGCGGGTGGGTTGCACTATATTTGCGTTTCCGCTCCAGCGTCTGGGGTATGGAGAGCTGAACGCTGGTGGATGCTGTGGAGGATCGTGGAGGCGACAATGGGGTTTTTGTGGCAGGGTCCTGGGCAGGGGGCTGACTAGCAGCTGACACAGGGGAAGGAGCAGTGGTGTGCACGGCCGGAGGTGAACGGGCTTGTTGCCACTGAGTGGGGTGTTTAGCATTCATATGCCTGCGCATACTGGTGGTAGTTAAGCTAGTAGTGGTGGAACCCCTGCTGAGCCTGGTTTGGCAAATGTTGCACACCACAGTCCGTCGGTCATCCGGTGTTTCCTTAAAGAACCTCCAGACTTCTGAAGATCTAGCCCTCGCCGCAGGAGCCCTCGCCACGGGAGCTTCACTAGTTGACACATTTGGCGCTGATGCACCAGCTCTGGCCCTGCCTCTCCGTCTGGCCCCACCACTGCCTCTTCCAACCTGTTCTGGTCGAGGACTCTCCTCCGTCTCAGAAGCACTGTGTTCACCCGGCCTCTCAACCCAGCTTGGGTCTGTCACCTCATCATCCTCCGATCCCTCAGTCTGCTCCCCCCTCGGACTTCCTGCCCTGACAACAACTTCCCCACTGTCTGACAACCGTGTCTCCTCATCGTCGGACACCTCTTTACACACTTCCACTACGTCAAGAAGGTCATCATCACCCACAGACTGTGACTGTTGGAAAACCTGGGCATCGGAAAATTGCTCAGCAGCAACCGGACAAGTGGTTTGTGACTGTGGGAAGGGTCCAGAAAACAGTTCCTCAGAGTATGCCGGTTCAAATGCCAAATTTTCCTGGGAGGGGGCAGACTGGGGGGGAGGAGGCTGAGGTGCAGGAGCTGGAGGAGTGGCGATTTCGGTGACATGGGTGGACTGCGTGGAAGACTGACTGGTGGTGGACAAATTGCTCGAAGCATTGTCGGCAATCCACGACATCACCTGTTCGCACTGTTCTGGCCTCAACAGTGCTCTACCACGAGTCCCAGTAACTTCAGACATGAACCTAGGGAGTGTAGCTCTGCGGCGTTCCCCTGCTCCCTCATCAGCAGGTGGTGTCTCACCCCGCCCAGGACCACGGCCTCTGACCCCTGCAGTAGTTGGACGCCCACGTCCCCGCCCTCGTCCTCTACCCCTAGCCCTCGGGTTAAACATTTTTAAAATGAGAGTTATAACTTTATTTTTTTTTTTACTTTTTTTTGTTTTTTTTTTGTGTTTTTTTTTTTTTTTTGTGTTTTTTGTTTTTTTTTGAGTTTTTAAAACCAAACAATGCTATCCTATTGCTATGGCTATTTTCTAGCCAAGTATCAAAGCACACTACTATGCCAGATGAGATGACACTGAGTTAGTGCCTAATTGAAATCCAACCCCTACTAAATTTTCCCACTTCGGTCTTTGCTATGGATATGTGCGTCACTAAGCGCAGAACACAGCGGTCGCAAGTCTCACTACAAATTGCTCAGAATTGGCTAGTACATGCACTGCAGAAAGTACAGCCACCAGCAGATCAACCAGAAATCAAATATATAGAACGCTACTGTATGCGTAAGTAAGCTCTTTGTATTCTCCTATGGCTATTTTCTAGCCAAGTATCAAAGCACACTACTATGCCAGATGAGATGACACTGAGTTAGTGCCTAATTGAAATCCAACCCCTACTAAATTTTCCCACTTCGGTCTTTGCTATGGATATGTGCGTCACTAAGCGCAGAACACAGCGGTCGCAAGTCTCACTACAAATTGCTCAGAATTGGCTAGTACATGCACTGCAGAAAGTACAGCCACCAGCAGATCAACCAGAAATCAAATATATAGAACGCTACTGTATGCGTAAGTAAGCTCTTTGTATTCTCCTATGGCTATTTTCTAGCCAAGTATCAAAGGAAGCACAGTACTATGCCAGATGAGATGACACTGAGTTATTGCCTAATAGAAATCCAACCCCTACTAAATTTTCCCACTTCGGTCTTTGCTATGGATATGTGTGCCACTAAGAGCTAAACACAACGGTAGCAAGTCCCCCTGCTAATTCCTCACAAAATGGTACTAGATGCAAATTAAAATAAAAAAAGTAGAACGTTATTGTAGCCCTAAGAAGGGCTGTTGGGTTCTTTGAGAATCACTCCTGCCTAACAGTAAGCTAATAGAACACCCTAACGCTTTCCCTGACCAGCAGCAGCAGCTCTCTCCCTAGCGGCATCCAGACACAGAATGATCCGAGCAGCGCGGGCAGCGGCTAGTCTATCCCAGGGTCACCTGATCTGGCCAGCCAACCACTGCTATCGACGTGTAAGGGTACCACGTCATGCTGGGTGGAGTGCAGAGTCTCCTGGCTTGTGATTGGCTCTGTTTCTGGCCGCCAAAAAGCAAAACGGCGGGAGCTGCCATTTTCTCGAGCGGGCGAAGTATTCGTCCGAGCAACGAGCAGTTTCGAGTACCCTAATGCTCGACCGAGCATCAAGCTCGGACGAGCATGTTCGCTCATCTCTAATTATTACTCATTGTTAGGTTCTGTAGGTTATTCATTATTACTCATTATTGGGTTCTGTAGGTTATTCATTATTACTCATTATTGGGTTCTGTAGGTTATTCATTATTACTCATTATTGGGTTCTGTAGGTTATTCATTATTACTCATTATTAGGTTCTGTAGGTTATTCATTATTACTCATTATTGGGTTCTGTAGGTTATTCATTATTACTCATTATTGGGTTCTGTAGGTTATTCATTATTACTCATTATTGGGTTCTGTAGGTTATTCATTATTACTCATTATTAGGTTCTGTAGGTTATTCATTATTACTCATTATTGGGTTCTGTAGGTTATTCATTATTACTCATTATTGGGTTCTGTAGGTTATTCATTATTACTCATTGTTAGGTTCTGTAGGTTATTCATTATTACTCATTATTGGGTTCTGTAGGTTATTCATTATTACTCATTATTGGGTTCTGTAGGTTATTCATTATTACTCATTATTGGGTTCTGTAGGTTATTCATTATTACTCATTATTAGGTTCTGTAGGTTATTCATTATTACTCATTATTAGGTTCTGTAGGTTATTCATTATTACTCATTATTGGGTTCTGTAGGTTATTCATTATTACTCATTATTGGGTTCTGTAGGTTATTCATTATTACTCATTATTGGGTTCTGTAGGTTATTCATTATTACTCATTATTGGGTTCTGTAGGTTATTCATTATTACTCATTATTGGGTTCTGTATGTGGATTCTAATTAATTGCCTTATTAAATGTTATTATTAAAACCTAAAAAGAAGGAAGACGTCTGATAAGAGAGAATGACTGGGAACTTGCTGCCTTGCAGGGATCATAAGGTGTTTGGGATGGGCCACGCCGGATATAAGATGCCATAAATAGCTCCTTCATGCTTCTGCAGCTACGCAGAGGGGCAGTGGTTATGGGGGCCGCCACCAACATGAACTTTATTCCTACTGTCGATTAGGTTGCAGGTAAATGCCAGATAATGAATGTGATATCTTGGAAGTTCTTACAAATTGTTAGTACTTGTTAGAGAAACGTCTTATGATAAGATAAAGGATAACCAAGAGCCAGGGGCGTAACTAGGAGGCTTGGGCACATAAACATTTTTTATACATATTGGTACAGACATGTTTATACAGTGACATACATGTACACATATTTATATTATACACACATGAAGTTTTAAACTCATACACTCATTTTTATATACTCGTATCCGCTTATGCGCACACATTTATGCATTCATATATCCATTTATACACTAATACATACAGTATATACAAACTCATACAGAAAATACACACATACAGTATTTATACATCCATACATTTATACACACATATCATATATACACATCAAATTTGCACATGTACTGTATAGTACATACACATTATATACATATAGTGTACATATACATCATATACTAATACATACAGTATATACTCACCATTTATACACATACATGCAGTATAAAACACACCATATACATATAGAAGGTCATTTATTATATGTAGAGAAGGGCAAATTTTTGGTTTGACCCGAATCCAATCATAACGAATCACGATAAAACCAGGTATTTCCTGGCTGCGGAGAGACTGTAGGGTGTTGTAGCACGTTGTGCCATGGTAAATATGCATAGGGAGCGTGGTTTGGTCTTCAAACAATGCTGTGTTTTAGTATGACATGCACATGACAGCCGCCGCTCTTAGAATCGTTTCACTTCCATGTGCACTTACAGAAGCCAACTTAACCAAATAAGCGAAGCGGGAACGCAGCCTGACAAGGTAACGCCTGTGCCAGCTCTAAAGGACCGAGCTAAGGGCCAAGATCCCACTATAACATCACAGAGTGCAGTCTATTACACTGACATCAGATGATTCCATAGATTACGACAGAACCTGTTCTGTTACACGCGGATACATGTAGAAACACCCCCAAAAGAGTGCAGAGGGTGTCGGCAGTAATCCTTCATTTCATCCGTCAGTGTCCGCTTTCAATCGTCAATAATCCATCAATATTGCTAAAGCCAAAAACAAACAGGAGTTGATCCTGAATAGAGATGAGCAGTAAATGGGATACTTGCATGTCCTCTGTGTTCTGTATCCACTCCTGCTTTTGGCTATCAATCCTGAAGCTTTTCATCCTTCTGACAGATGAAACGAAGGGGAAAACCAAACATAGTGGCAACGCCATAGGTTGGTGGAGGGTGAAAACAGCATTATGGAAATCACAGGGTGTTCAAGTGAGACAGCGGTCAGTTGGCAGCAGCACGAGTAGGCCGCAGAGTGGCACAATGACAAATTATGGAGGTGGCAGCAACATGGTAGGCCACAGAGTGGCAGAATGACAGAGCATGGAGGTGGCAGCATCATGAGGTCACAGAGTGGCACAATATCAAATTCTGGAGCTGGCAGCAACGTGGTAGGCCACAGGGTGGCACAATGACAGAGCGTGGAAGTGGTGGCAGCAGCATGAGGTCAGAGAGTGGCACAATGACAAATTTTGGAGTTGGTAGCAACATGGTAGGCCACAGAGTGACACAATGACAAAGTGTGGAGGTACGCAGCAGGAGGTCAGGAGTGTGTGTAGGTGGGGGCAGCAGTAGCAGCAGCATGAGGCCAGAGAGTGGCACAATGACAAATTCTGGTGGTGGCAGCAACATGGTAGGCCACAGTGTGGCACAATGACAGAGTGTGGAGGTGGGTGACAATTCCAGTCACTGGTAAAGATGGTGGGAGGCATATGGAGCAACTGGCAGCAGATGTGTGGCATCAGACGGGTGGCAGCATAAGATTAGAGGCTGAGGCAGGTAGTTAGAGTCCAGACTCATTTCTCAATGTTTTGATCTAATCTGATGCATACGGCATTGGTGTGTTGAAATCCGGACACGGACTTCTTGATATCTACTTTAGCAACAAAAAATAATTGAAATTTGGGGAATACAGAACCCCAAAAACTGACACCCTGGACTTTGAGAAAAAATCACTCCACCAATTATGTTATTAATAATCATTCTTTATTTCTATTGCGCCTACAGATTACGCAGCGCTGCACAGAGCATGCCCAATAGGTCCCTGTCCCCATGGGGCACACAATCTAAACAGCCTACCAATATGTTTTGGATTGTGGACTTGAACTCAGGACTCCAGCGCTGCAAGGCAGAAGTGCTACCAACTCAGCCACTGTGCTTCCCATATGTTGATTTGACACAGATTTCTTGATATCAACTTAAACAACAAAAAAGAATTGAAATTTGGGGTATACAGATCCCCCAAAACGGACACCCTGGACTTTGAGCAAAAATCAGCTAGATGCTAGAGACAGCACCTGCACTGTGAAATGATGAGATTGCAAATGGCCGCCGGTTTTTATAGGGCTGTGACATCACATAAGCCTGCCTGTCGCTGATTGGCTTACAAGTCTGCACATGTGATCGGGGGCGTTCCATTCTTCTTCCCAGAGTTCTCTACCCCATGTAACACGTTATACTCATGCCCATTTTGCTAATAAAGAGGAAAAAAATTAATTCCCACGGATCACCGTAAACTTTGGATTTGCGCAGAACCAAAGTTTTCCTGAAATCGATTCGCCCATCTCTAATTCTATGCTATATGATAGAGCTTTCTATATAAATATGATACATTCAGTGCTTTGATGAGTAAGATCCTTAGCGCTGACTGCTAGGTAGGAATATCTGCACTTGGCACCAGTACTAGGGCTGGATATTCCTACCGGACAGTCTAATTGTAATGGATAAGTTTGGAGTTGAGGAAGTTTGGAAGGTGTTTAGTATTGGGGCGATTGTTGAGTTGAAAAGTCGGATTGTTGTGACGGTTTCATGAGACAATCCCAATGCATAGTGATAGGTTAGAATGCAGGAGAAGGTAGATGGAAGGTGCACATGGGGTTAGTTGGTAAAAAGAAAGATTCTGTTTAAAATCTACTTTAAGTGACTGAGCCAGCAAGTGCTTGGAAAAGAATGGAACTGCTGGGAAATGTCTCCAGAACTGCAGATAACAGAAGATTAGGGAGAGCATTTTGGAAGCCTCCACTGATTAATGCCATGTCAAAGAGATTGTAAATTTCTTCAGATTCAGGGTTTTTCTCATGTACTGATTGCAACATTTAGAAAAGAAATGGAGTAATAAGCTCAGGCTGTGATGACACAATAGTTTGGGGAAACTGCCGGAGCCCCTGCCATTGCTTTACCACAACCTTTTTATGGGTTACGGTTCTTTTTAGTCGATTCTAGAATAAGAATAAATTCCATAAAATAACAAATACAGAAATTCCATCTTGGACATTTCTGGTCTAACCTGAGGATTTGCCATAAAAAGTTTATAGACATTGTAGGGGATCAACTCAAATGGCAACTTCAGTAACAGTCCAGGTAGCTGTTTTATTTCTTTCCAAAACAGTTTAACGAAACAGAATCGCTTGCTTCAGCATATAACAGAAAATACAGTCCATATAAACAGGCCGGACTCACAGTCCTTTGTAGGTTGTGTCTCCATCCAGCAGCATAACCAGACAATGTCACTATTGCTGATCCTTGGCTGTGTAACACCTCCAGCTCTGCATGCAGTATAGCAGAGACTTCCAGACTGCAAACACACATCGAGCTTCCTGGCTTTATCTGTCAGCCAAAACCTGGCCTGGATATGTGGGAGTAGTCACCCACCCTGCTCTTGACTACTCCAATGAAAGCCGGCCCGGATCAACTGCATTAAGCAGCTTTGCTACTTTAACAATTGTCAGAAACCTAAGGTTCCTGACTAGAGATGAGCGAACACTAAAATGCTCGGGTACTCGTTATTCGAGACGAACTTTTCCCGATGCTCGAGTGCTCGTCTCGAATAACGAACCCCATTGAAGTCAATGGGAGACTCGAGCATTTTTCAAGGGGACCAAGGCTCTGCACAGGGAAGCTTGGCCAAACACCTGGGAACCTCAGAAAAGGATGGAAACACCACGGAAATGGACAGGAAACAGCAGGGGCAGCATGCATGGATGCCTCTGAGGCTGCTTAATCGCACCATTATGCCGAAATTACGGGCAACAGCATGGCCATGACAGAGTGACAGAATGAGGCTAGATAGCATGTAAAACATCCAATAATTGACCCTGACACTATAGGGGACGGCATGCAGAGGCAGCGGCAGCGGCAGCAGGCTAGAGAGTGGCATGGCGACATACACTAATTGGACTCAGGCTTCAAACCAATGGGTGTCAGAGAGGAACCAAAGGAGGTGAGCAAGAAGCGCTCAAATAATATCGGTACATGATAAAAGTTTGCCAGTATATTTTGTGGATTACACAGCAGGGTGGCGACAAAGTTAACATGGAAGCCATGAAAACAACCCAAAATTCTGCCTGACACAGCTCGTTTGATAAGGGGACCATGTATGCCTACAGTTCATGCCAGTCGCTGCACTGGCTGCCAGTCTCCTTTCGAATACAGTTTAAAATAATAATAACCCTCATCCATAAAGCTCTGTATAATGCTGCACCCCCCTACCTCTCCTCTCTTATCTCAGTCTATCGCCCAACCCGTGCTCTTAGATCCGCCAGTGATCTTAGATTAACCTCTACCCTAGTGCGGACCTCCCACTCGCGTCTCCAAGACTTCTCTAGAGCTGCACCAATTCTATGGAATGCTCTGCCCTGGACTATCAGTTTAATACCTAACCTCCAAAGTTTCAAACGTGCTCTTAAAACCCATTTCTTTAGGCAAGCCTATAACACTCATTAACTGCATGAAGTTTTAACTCTTCTACTAACCCGTCCTGTGTCGTCCTCCCATCTGTTATCCAGCAACCAACAGGCACCAGACTTCTCTGCAGTCCCATTCACCCTGGACCTGGTATATAAGATGACGGCTGAGTGGTTCAAGCGACAGCAATTCCATTTATTATATTTTTTTCTATTCCCTAAGAAGAATGGCTTGACCATTAAATATTCTTTTACCTCGTGTTACCCCATCATCTTCATAAACCGTAAGCTCTGGCGAGCAGGGACCTCACTCCTGTTGTTCCATACAAATGTTGTGCTCTGTTACATTACATTTGTATTTGTTTCCTATGATTTGTAAAGCGCTACAGAATATGATGACGCTATATAAATAAAGATTATTATTATTATTATTATGGAGGCAGTGAACTAGTAGTAGATTAAAGGTGCTGCAACTATGTTAGTTGGATCTTGGGATGGAGCTGGCGCTCCGCTGCCAGGCGAGCTTTTGCCAATCCAAGCCCCTGTCTCTAGGCTACTCCCCAAACAGCACTTCTAAGAACCTTTTGTATAAGATCAAGTGTAGTAGCGTTCTTATAAGTTTAGGATATGGCGGGTGAGGGGAATGTAAACAGATGCGCAAGAAGCGCTGAAATAATATCCCTAAATGGTAAAAGTTTGCAAGTATATTTTGTGGATTACACAGCAGGGTGGCGACAAAGTTAACAACTTTGATGTGGAATGCCCTGTAATAGCTCTTGGGCGGTGTGCCTTTTATCGCCTAGGCTCAGCAGTTTCAGCACCGCCTGCTGTCGCTTAGCGACGGCACTGCTGCTGTGCCTAGAGCTACCGACTGATGGCGCCATGCCCACGGATGGTAATTCGGAGGAGGAGGAGGTGGAGGAGGGGTGGGAGGAGGTATAGTAGGCCTTTGAGACCTGGACCGAGGTAGGCCCCGCAATTCTCTGCGTCGGCAGTATATGACCAGCCCCAGGGTCAGACTCGGTCCCAGCCTGCACCAAGTTAAGTGTAGTAGCGTTCTTATAAGTTTGGGATATGGCGGGTGAGGGGAATGTAAACAGATGCGCAAGAAGCGCATGATGCGCATGGAGCTGGCGCTCTGCTGCTAGGCGAGCTTTCGCCAATCCAAGCCCCTGTCTCTAGGCTACTCCCCAAACAGCACTTCTAAGAACCTTTTGTATAAGATCAAGTGTAGTAGCGTTCTTATAAGTTTAGGATATGCCGGGTGAGGGGAATGTAAACAGATGCGCAAGAAGCGCATGATGCGCATGGAGCTGGCGCTCCGCTGCCAGGCGAGCTTTCGCCAATTCAAGCCCCTGTCTCTAGGCTACTCCCCAAACAGCACTTCTAAGAACCTTTTGTATAAGATCAAGTGTAGTAGCGTTCTTATAAGTTTAGGATATGCCGGGTGAGGGGAATGTAAACAGATGCGCAAGAAGCGCTGAAATAATATCCCTAAATGGTAAAAGTTTGCCAGTATATTTTGTGGATAACACAGCAGGGTGGCGACAAAGTTAACAACTTTGATGTGGAATCCATGAAAACAACCCAAATTTCTGCCTGACACACCTCGTTTGATAAAGGGACGATGTATGGAGGCAGCTATATGGACGACTTTTGGAGGTAGCAATGGAGACAACGTGTGGAGGCTGCTATGGAGACAATTTAATTTGGATAGTGCCTGTATGTGGCAGTCCCAAACATTTTTCAAACCAGAGGAGCAGGTAGGTGGCCCTCCAGTAAAATGGAATAGATTGAGTGCCTGTATGTGGCAGTCCCAAAAATGTTTCAAACCAGAGGAGCAGGTAGGTGGCCCTGCAGTAAAATGGAATAGATTGAGTGCCTGTATGTGGCAGTCCCAAAAATTTTTCAAACCAGAGGAGCAGGTAGGTGGCCCTCCAGTAAAATGGAATAGATTGAGTGCCTGTATGTGGCAGTCCCAAACATTTTTCAAACCAGAGGAGCAGGTAGGTGGCCCTCCAGTAAAATGGAATAGATTGAGTGCCTGTATGTGGCAGTCCCAAAAATGTTTCAAACCAGAGGAGCAGGTAGGTGGCCCTGCAGTAAAATGGAATAGATTGAGTGCCTGTATGTGGCAGTCCCAAAAATTTTTCAAACCAGAGGAGCAGGTAGGTGGCCCTCCAGTAAAATGGAATAGATTGAGTGCCTGTATGTGGCAGTCCCAAAAATGTTTCAAACCAGAGGAGCAGGTAGGTGGCCCTGCAGTAAAATGGAATAGATTGAGTGCCTGTATGTGGCACTCACAAAAATTGTTTCAAACAGAGGACCGGGTAGGTGGCCCTCCAGAAAAATTAAATGCATGAAGTACTATAGCAAGAGCCAGTGGGCCCTGTCAAAAAATAGCCATTTTCCTCTGCTTTACTGTACAAAGAGGAGGAGAAGGAGGAAAATGAGGAGGAGGAGGAGGAGGAGTGGATCAATTATTCAGGTTGAGCTTCCTTCACCTGGTGGAGATTGGAAATTCTGAGAAATCCAGCCTTTATTCATTTTAATAAGCGTCAGCCTGTCAGCGCTGTCAGTCGACAGGCGTGTACGCTTATCGGTGATGATGCCACCAGCTGCACTGAAAACCCGCTCGGACAAGACGCTAGCGGCAGGGCAGGCAAGAACCTCCAAGGCGTACAGCGCCAGTTCGTGCCACATGTCCAGCTTTGAAACCCAGTAGTTGTAGGGAGCTGTGTGATCATTTAGGACGATGGTATGGTCAGCTACGTACTCCCTCACCATCTTTCTGTAAAGATCAGCCCTACTCTGCCGAGACTGGGGACAGGTGACAGTGTCTTGCTGGGGTGACATAAAGCTGGCAAAAGCCTTGTAAAGCGTACCCCTGCCTGTGCTGGACAAGCTGCCTGCTCGCCTACTCTCCCTCGCTACTTGTCCCGCAGAACTACGCACTCTGCCGCTAGCGCTGTCAGAAGGGAAATACTGTTTCAGCTTGTGCACCAGGGCCTGCTGGTATTCATGCATTCTCACACTCCTTTCCTCTGCAGGGATGAGAGTGGAAAGATTTTGCTTGTACCGTGGGTCCAGGAGAGTGAACACCCAATAATCGGTGCTGGAATAAATTCTTTGAACGCGAGGGTCACGGGATAGGCAGCCTAGCATGAAATCTGCCATATGCGCCAGAGTACCAACGCGTAAGAATTCACTCCCCTCACTGGCCTGACTGTCCATTTCCTCCTCCTCCAACTCCTCCAACTCCTCTTCTTCTGCCCATACACGCTGAACAGTAAAGGACTCAACAATGGTCCCCTCTTGTGTCTCACCAACATTCTCCTCCTCTTCCTCCTCATCCTCCTCCACCTCCACCTCCTCCGATATGCGCTGAGAAACAGACCTGAGGGTGCTTTGGCTATCAACAAGGGAATATTCTTCCCCTGTCTCTTGTGACGAGCGCAAAGCTTCCGACTTCATGCTGACCAGAGAGTTTTTCAACAGGCCAAGCAGCGGGATGGTGAGGCTGATGATGGCGGCATCGCCACTGACCATCTGTGTTGACTCCTCAAAGTTACTCAGCACCTGACAGATATCAGACATCCACGTCCACTCCTCATTGTAGACTTGAGGAAGCTGACTGACCTGACTACCAGTTCTGGTGGAAGTTGACATCTGGCAGTCTACAATCGCTCTGCGCTGCTGGTAAACTCTGGATAACATGGTCAGTGTTGAATTCCACCTCGTGGGCACGTCGCACAACAGTCGGTGAGCGGGCAGTTGGAGGCGGCGCTGCGCTGCCCTGAGAGTGGCAGCATCTGTGCTGGACTTCCTGAAATGCGCACAGATGCGGCGCACCTTCGTGAGCAAATCAGACAGATTGGGGTATGTCTTGAGGAAACGCTGAACTATCAGATTTAACACATGGGCCAGGCATGGCACATGTGTCAGTCTGCCGAGTTGCAGAGCCGCCACCAGGTTACGGCCGTTGTCACACACAACCATTCCCGGCTTGAGGTTCAGCGGTGCCAGCCACAGATCAGTCTGCGCCGTGATGCCCTGTAATAGCTCTTGGGCGGTGTGCCTTTTGTCGCCTAGGCTCAGCAGTTTGAGCACCGCCTGCTGTCGCTTAGCGACGGCACTGCTGCTGTGCCTAGAGCTACCGACTGATGGCGCCGTGCCCACGGATGGTAGTTCGGAGGAGGAGGTGGAGGAGGGGTGGGAGGAGGAGGAGGCATAGTAGGCCTGAAACACCTGGACCGAGGTAGGCCCCGCAATCCTCGGCGTCGGCAGTATATGAGCAGCCCCAGTGTCAGACTCGGTCCCAGCCTCCACCAAGTTAACCCAATGTGCCGTCAGCGATATATAGTGGCCCTGCCCGGCAGCACTCGTCCACGTGTCCGTGGTCAGGTGGACCTTGTCAGAAACGGCGTTGGTCAGGGCACGGATGATGTTGTCTGACACGTGCTGGTGCAGGGCTGGGACGGCACATCGGGAAAAGTAGTGGCGGCTGGGGACCGAATACCGAGGGGCGGCCGCCGCCATGAGGTTGCGAAAGGCCTCGGTCTCTACTAGCCTATAGGGCAGCATCTCCAGGCTAAGCAATCTGGAGATGTGCACATTAAGGGCTTGGGCGTGCGGGTGGGTTGCACTATATTTGCGTTTCCGCTCCAGCGTCTGGGGTATGGAGAGCTGAACGCTGGTGGATGCTGTGGAGGATCGTGGAGGCGACGATGGGGTTTTTGTGGCAGGGTCCTGGGCAGGGGGCTGACTAGCAGCTGACACAGGGGAAGGAGCAGTGGTGTGCACGGCCGGAGGTGAACGGGCTTGTTGCCACTGAGTGGGGTGTTTAGCATTCATATGCCTGCGCATACTGGTGGTAGTTAAGCTAGTAGTGGTGGAACCCCTGCTGAGCCTGGTTTGGCAAATGTTGCACACCACAGTCCGTCGGTCATCCGGTGTTTCCTTAAAGAACCTCCAGACTTCTGAAGATCTAGCCCTCGCCGCAGGAGCCCTCGCCACGGGAGCTTCACTAGTTGACACATTTGGCGCTGATGCACCAGCTCTGGCCCTGCCTCTCCGTCTGGCCCCACCACTGCCTCTTCCAACCTGTTCTGGTCGAGGACTCTCCTCCGTCTCAGAAGCACTGTGTTCACCCGGCCTCTCAACCCAGCTTGGGTCTGTCACCTCATCATCCTCCGATCCCTCAGTCTGCTCCCCCCTCGGACTTCCTGCCCTGACAACAACTTCCCCACTGTCTGACAACCGTGTCTCCTCATCGTCGGACACCTCTTTACACACTTCCACTACGTCAAGAAGGTCATCATCACCCACAGACTGTGACTGTTGGAAAACCTGGGCATCGGAAAATTGCTCAGCAGCAACCGGACAAGTGGTTTGTGACTGTGGGAAGGGTCCAGAAAACAGTTCCTCAGAGTATGCCGGTTCAAATGCCAAATTTTCCTGGGAGGGGGCAGACTGGGGGGGAGGAGGCTGAGGTGCAGGAGCTGGAGGAGTGGCGATTTCGGTGACATGGGTGGACTGCGTGGAAGACTGACTGGTGGTGGACAAATTGCTCGAAGCATTGTCAGCAATCCACGACATCACCTGTTCGCACTGTTCTGGCCTCAACAGTGCTCTACCACGAGTCCCAGTAACTTCAGACATGAACCTAGGGAGTGTAGCTCTGCGGCGTTCCCCTGCTCCCTCATCAGCAGGTGGTGTCTCACCCCGCCCAGGACCACGGCCTCTGACCCCTGCAGTAGTTGGACGCCCACGTCCCCGCCCTCGTCCTCTACCCCTAGCCCTCGGGTTAAACATTTTTAAAATGAGAGTTATAACTTTATTTTTTTTTTTACTTTTTTTTGTGTTTTTTTTTTTTTGTGTGTTTTTTGTTTTTTTTTGAGTTTTTAAAACCAAACAATGCTATCCTATTGCTATGGCTATTTTCTAGCCAAGTATCAAAGCACACTACTATGCCAGATGAGATGACACTGAGTTAGTGCCTAATTGAAATCCAACCCCTACTAAATTTTCCCACTTCGGTCTTTGCTATGGATATGTGCGTCACTAAGCGCAGAACACAGCGGTCGCAAGTCTCACTACAAATTGCTCAGAATTGGCTAGTACATGCACTGCAGAAAGTACAGCCACCAGCAGATCAACCAGAAATCAAATATATAGAACGCTACTGTATGCGTAAGTAAGCTCTTTGTATTCTCCTATGGCTATTTTCTAGCCAAGTATCAAAGCACACTACTATGCCAGATGAGATGACACTGAGTTAGTGCCTAATTGAAATCCAACCCCTACTGAATTTTCCCACTTCGGTCTTTGCTATGGATATGTGTGCCACTAAGAGCTAAACACAACGGTAGCAAGTCCCCCTGCTAATTCCTCACAAAATGGTACTAGATGCAAATTAAAATAAAAAAAGTAGAACGTTATTGTAGCCCTAAGAAGGGCTGTTGGGTTCTTTGAGAATCACTCCTGCCTAACAGTAAGCTAATAGAACACCCTAACGCTTTCCCTGACCAGCAGCAGCTCTCTCCCTAGCGGCATCCAGACACAGAATGATCCGAGCAGCGCGGGCAGCGGCTAGTCTATCCCAGGGTCACCTGATCTGGCCAGCCAACCACTGCTATCCACGTGTAAGGGTACCACGTCATGCTGGGTGGAGTGCAGAGTCTCCTGGCTTGTGATTGGCTCTGTTTCTGGCCGCCAAAAAGCAAAACGGCGGGAGCTGCCATTTTCTCGAGCGGGCGAAGTATTCGTCCGAGCAACGAGCAGTTTCGAGTACCCTAATGCTCGACCGAGCATCAAGCTCGGACGAGCATGTTCGCTCATCTCTATTCCTGACCAAACATTAATCGGCTCACTGCACTGAGGCCGGGCACCTCGGTGACACATATCTGCCATCAATAATGGCCCCTTGTACCTTCTCACAACATTTATCTATTCTGGGATCTGCCTCTATTTGCACATGGTGGAGATGGGTCTCTCTGCTATTGGCTGGTTGCCGACCCTGTTATTCAGATATAAAGTAAAAAGTTGCTGTTCTGACATATTTCCTGCCCTGCTAATTTGCATGAATGCCAAACACAGGTAACCCTCAGGTGGCTGGTTGAAAGTATCTGGAGCTCTACAAGATTTGATGCGATTAAAATGGCATCCATCTGGCTTTATGGGATAGTACAACACATTTCATCCTTGCAATCATGCTGTCCGGCTACAGGGGTAGTAGACCCCCTGGACCACCGCGGACAATGACACAAGCCGACACCTGGGACCGGGGTCTAAGTGTCACCCGGTCTTCACCAGAGCCCGCCGCAGAGCTGGTTGGATTTGCTATTTGTTGCGCCGTGGTACCACATGGTGCACAGCCAAAGCGAGGTACAGAGTCGGAAGGCAAGTTTGTGGTCGGGGACACGCAGGAGGTCAAGACAGATGGCAGAGGTTCAGGGTCAGAGGCAGAGCAGAAGGTCAGGGCTGGCAGCTGAGGAGTGTAAATGGGAACAGGTCTGGGGTCACAACAAGGAATCAAATCACAGGCACAAGGCAAAGAAGTAAGCTTTCTTTTAGGCATATAGCAGGGAATGCTGGGAGAAGCCGGCTTTTAACCATTTTCTGAAAAGGAGCAGCAAAAATCGGCATAGCACTAGTCCATCAAATCCTCTGAAGCCAACGAGCGCCCTAGGCATAGCTCCGAACCGTCCCGATTTTGCCGGGAAAGTCCCGTTTTTCTTACCTCGGCCCCGCGTCACAGGCAGCTATGAGATGACATCGGGCAGGGAATCCTTTTCAGAGAAGTGTTGGGTTAGCGGAGAGCAGGGACCACGTCATCAGGTTCAGATCTCTATCCATATATGGTCACTGCATCTCCTAGGCTTCCCCAGAGCAGAGATCGAGCAGGGAATCCTTTTCAGAGAAGTGTCGGGTTAGCGGAGAGCAGGGACCACGTCATCAGGTTCAGATCTCTATCCATATATGGTCACTGCATCTCCTAGGCTTCCCCAGAGCAGAGATCGAGCAGGGAATCCTTTTCAGAGAAGTGTCGGGTTAGCGGAGAGCAGGGACCACGTCATCAGGTCAGATCAGCATCTGTCCATATATGGTCACTGCATCTCCTAGGGTTCCCCAGAGCAGACATCGGGCAGGGAATCCTTTTCAGAGAAGTGTCGGCTTAGCGGAGAGCAGGGACCACGTCATCAGCTTCAGATCAGCATCTGTCCATATATGGTCACTGCATCTCCTAGGCTTCCCCAGAGCAGACATCGGGCAGGGAATCCTTTTCAGAGAAGTGTCGGGTTAGCGGAGAGCAGGGACCACGTCATCAGGTCAGATCAGTATCCATATATGGTCTCTAGGGCTTCCCCAGACACAAGCTCTTTATTTAATTAAATTAAATAAAGTTTTGCCCAGGCTGAGATTCCAACCTGGGACCCTCTGCACTGTAGACAGGAGCCTTAACTAACTGAGCTATAAGCCCAGTGATACAGAGCTGGGGATTTCTAGTAACTAAGAAGTGTTATCTGCCACTGTTACACTGTGACACAGACTTAAAGGGTACCTACCACCCCGATTCTACCTATAAAGGTAGAAGGGGTGGTAGGAGGATGAATGGGACGTGAGGATATCTTTTATAAAACTTTATTGTATGTATATGCAAATTTTTTTATGCGGCTACTGGCGCATGGAGTAGCCGGATTGAGGCTACTAGTCGCGGCTACTCCATGCCCTAGTAGCCACGTTACTCCGCCTACCAGGTAATCTTCGACGCGCAGCTCCTGGTAGCTGCGCGTCCTCGTCCGATTCCCTCAGCATCTTTGGCCTTCTGCGCATGCGTAGTAGCTCCGGCCCCGGAGCCACGGCCGCGCAGCCGAAGGCCTGCGTTCTGGTAGGCGGAGTAACGTGGCTACTGGGGCGTGGAGTAGCCGCGACTAGTAGCCTCATGTCCGGCTACTCCACGCCCCAGTAGCCGCATAAAAAAATTTGCCTATACATGCAATAAAGTTTTCTAAAAGACACCCGGGACGTGAGGATTAGCCCAAAAAAGGGCTATCCTCACGTCCCATTCATCCTCCTACCACCCCTTCTACCTTTATAGGTAGAATCGGGGTGGTAGGTGCCCTTTAATGCCCTGATATATAGAGAGGAATCTTCTCAGAGGTTATTATTGTAATTATTGAGACTATTATTATTATTGTAAATTTTATTAATTTTATTATTATGGAGACGGTTATTAATAATAGTAAAAATAATAATAATCATCTCAATAATAATAATAATCTCTGAGAAGATCCCTCCCTATATACCAAGGCAGGAAATCTGTGTCACAGTGTAACAGTAGTCGTAATTCTTAGTTACCAAAATTCTAAACTTGATAATCACAGAGGTCATAGCTCATTTGGGTTGGGGTGCTGTGACATTATTGTACATGGACACTGCAGGTTCTAGGTTCAAATCCCATAGAGGATAATTTTTTGGGGTGTGGCTTAGGGGGATCGCTACGTGTGCCGCCATTTTTTCCCTCTTTCCCTTTCACAAATGTTGGGAGGTATGCCTAGGAGGTGGTGATGCGCGCGCCCAAGGAGGTGCTGATGCGCGCACTAGGTGGTGGTGATACGCGCGCCCTAGGAGGTGGTGATGCGCGCGCCCTAGGAGGCGGTGATGTGCGCGCCCTAGGAGGTGGTGATGCGCGCACTAGGTGGTGCTGATACGCGCGCCCTAGGAGGTGGTGATGCGCGCGCCCTAGGTGGTGGTGATACACGCGCCCTAGGAGGTGGTGATGCGCGCGCCCTAGGAGGTGGTGATACGCCCGCCCTAGGAGGTGGTGATACGCCCGCCCTAGGAGGTGGTGATGCGCGCGCCCTAGGAGGCGGTGATGCGCGTGCCCTAGGTGGTGGTGATGCGCGTGCCCTAGGTGGTGGTGATACGCCCGCCCTAGGAGGTGGTGATGCGCGCGCCCTAGGAGGCGGTGATACGCGCGCCCTAGGAGGCGGTGATGCGCGTGCCCTAGGAGGCGGTGATGCGCGTGCCCTAGGAGGCGGTGATGCGCGGGCCCTAGGAGGCGGTGATGCGCGTGCCCTAGGTGGTGGTGATGCGCACGCCCTAGGTGGTGGTGATGCACACGCCCTAGGTGGTGGTGATGCGCGCGCCCTAGGAGGCGGTGATACGCGCGCCCTAGGAGGCGGTGATGCGCGTGCCCTAGGAGGCGGTGATGCGCGTGCCCTAGGAGGCGGTGATGCGCGTGCCCTAGGAGGCGGTGATGCGCGTGCCCTAGGAGGCGGTGATGCGCGTGCCCTAGGAGGCGGTGATGCGCGTGCCCTAGGAGGCGGTGATGCGCGTGCCCTAGGTGGTGGTGATGCGCACGCCCTAGGTGGTGGTGATGCACACGCCCTAGGTGGTGGTGATGCGCGCGCCCTAGGAGGCGGTGATGCGCGTGCCCTAGGTGGTGGTGATGCGCGTGCCCTAGGTGGTGGTGATGCGCACGCCCTAGGTGGTGGTGATGCACACGCCCTAGGTGGTGGTGATGCGCGCGCCCTAGGAGGCGGTGATGTGCGTGCCCTAGGAGGCGGTGATGCGCACGCCCTAGGTGGTGGTGATGCGCACACCCTAGGTGGCGGTGATGCGCGCGCCCTAGGAGCGCGGTGACATGCGCTTGGCCGCCGAGTGGGAGCCAGGAACAGATGAGAGGATTCCGCAGGGCGCTGGGGCACACGGAGGACCACGGGTCAGCCCCCCGTGACACATGCCTTTATCAGGAGTCCTAATGACCCTATGACTGATGAAGGCCTGAGTACCAGACCACATGTATTCAATTTTATTTATTATTCATTTTAATCCACATTAATCCTTGAAGAGCACTGGATACTTTCATCCACCAACCAGTGTTTATCTTTATGTCCTCATCTGCCCCCGGGAAGGGCAGCAGTAGCTGTGTCTACTATTCACAGGGGAGATATGAACCGCCCACCTGATATTTTTAATTGCTTATTTCAAACATTATCACTACTGCGTCTTCATGTTGTGCAAGCATTTTCACTTCCTTGGACCTCTCCCGCTGGTGCCATTTTACCAGGTCTCTTCAGATATAGTTAATTCAAGACAGTCAGGGAGGAACCTCCAGGTGTATAAAGCCATGCTGGGGATTCTGGGAGATCAATATGAAAATATGTTTTCTAGGGGAGGATAAGGAAACATTTAATGTTGTAAATAGTGAGAGAGGAGTAAGAATCAGGTGTTTAAATGTCACGTTCCTCCTCATGCTTGACACTATGGGGAACATTTACTTACCCGTCCCTGGAGTTCACCTAAAGTGCATTGTGCATGCACTCTGCCGTGATTCACCAAGATCATGCGCCCGATATCCTGCATGTGTCGCTTCCCTGCTAAGGTCCCCGGAGTTCACCTTCTTCTTCCTGGTGCATGTAAGTGCATTGTCCGTGTATAATGCGCTGTGCGGGGAGTCACTAAGACCCTGCGCCCGATATCCTGCATGTGTCGCTTCCCCGCTCAGGTCCCTGGAGTTCACCTTCTTCTTCCTGGTGCATGTAAGTGCATTGTCCGTGTATAATGCGCTGTGCAGGGAGTCACTAAGATCGTGCACCCGATATCCTGTATGTGTCGCTTCCCCGCTCAGGTCCCCGGAGTTCACCTTCTTCTTCCTGGTGCATGTAAGTGCATTGTCCGTGTATAATGTGCTGTGCGGGGAGTCACTAAGATCCTACGCCCGATATCCTGCATGTGTCGCTTCCCCGCTGAGGTCCCCGGAGTTCACCTTCTTCTTCCTGGTGCATGTAAGTGCATTGTCCGTGTATAATGTGCTGTGCGGGGAGTCACTAAGACCCTGTGCCCGATATACTGCATGTGTCGCTTCCCCGCTCAGGTCCCCGGAGTTCACCTTCTTCTTCCTGGTGCATGTAAGTGCATTGTCCGTGTATAATGTGCTGTGCGGGGAGTCACTAAGATCCTGCGCCCGATATCCTGCATGTGTCGATTCCCCGCTCAGGTCCCCGGAGTTCACCTTCTTCTTCCTGGTGCATGTAAGTGCATTGTCCGTGTATAATGTGCTGTGCGGGGAGTCACTAAGATCCTGCGCCCGATATCCTGCATGTGTCGCTTCTCCGCTCAGGTCCCTGGAGTTCACCTTCTTCCTGGTGCATGTAAGTGCATTGTCCATGTATAATGCGCTGTGCAGGGAGTCACTAAGATCCTGCACCCGATATCCTGCATGTGTCACTTCCCCGCTCAGGTCCCCGGAGTTCACCTTCTTCTTCCTGGTGCATGTAAGTGCATTGTCCGTGTATAATGCGCTGTGCGGGGAGTCACTAAGATCCAGTGCCCGATATCCTGCATGTGTCTCTTCCCCGCTCAGGTCCCCGGAGTTCACCTTCATCTTCCTGGTACATGTAAGTGCATTGTCCATGTATAATGTGCTGTGCGGGGAGTCACTAAGATCCTGCACACAATATCCTGCATGTGTCAATTCCCCACTCAGGTCCCCGGAGTTCACCTTCTTCTTCCTGGTGCATGTAAGTGCATTGTCCGTGTATAATGTGCGTTGAGTCACTAAGATCATGCACCCGATATCCTGCATGTGTCGCTTCCCCGCTCAGGTCCCCAGAGTTCACCTTCTTCTTCCTGGTTCATGTAAGTGCATTGTCCGTGTACAATGCACTGTGCGGGGAGTCACTAAGATCCTGCACCCAATATCCTGCATGTGTCGCTTCCCCGCTCAGGTCCCTGGAGTTCACTTTCTTCTTCCTGGTGCATGTAAGTGCATTGTCCGTGTATAATGCGCTGTGCGGGGAGTCACTAAGATCCTGCACCCAATATCCTGCATGTGTGGCTTCCCCGCTCAGGTCCCAGGAGTTCACCTCCTTCTTCCTGGTGCATGTAAGTGCATTGTCCGTGTATAATGCGCTGTGCGGGGAGTTACTAAGATCCTGTACCTGATATCCTGCATGTGTCGCTACCCCGCTCAGGTCCCCGGAGTTCACCTTCTTCTTCCTGGTGCATGTAAGTGCATTGTCCGTGTATAATGCGCTGTGCAGGGAATCACTAAGATCCTGCGCCCGATATCCTGCATGTGTCACTTCCCCGCTCAGGTCCCCGGAGTTCACCTTCTTCTTCCTGGTGCATGTAAGTGCATTGTCCGTGTATAATGCGCTGTGCGGGGAGTCACTAAGATCCTGCGCCCGATATCCTGCATGTGTCACTTCCCCGCTCAGGTCCCGGAGTTCACCTTCTTCTTCCTGGTGCATGTAAGTGCATTGTCTGTGTATAATGCGCTGTGCGGGGAGTCACTAAGATCCTGCACCCGATATCCTGCATGTGTCGCTTCCCCGCTCAGGTCCCCGGAGTTCACCTCCTTCTTCCTGGTGCATGTAAGTGCATTGTCCGTGTATAATGCGCTGTGCGGGGAGTCACTAAGATCCTGCACCTGATATCCTGCATGTGTCACTTCCCCGCTCAGGTCCCAGGAGTTCACCTCCTTCTTCCTGGTGCATGTAAGTGCATTGTCCGTGTATAATGCGCTGTGCGGGGAGTTACTAAGATCCTGTGCTTGATATCCTGCATGTGTCGCTTCCCCGCTCAGGTCCCCGGAGTTCACCTTCTTCTTCCTGGTGCATGTAAGTGCATTGTCTTGCGACACAATTTGAAACTTAAATCTCGCGCTCAGTCCAAATATACTTGGATTGTCTGAGGCCCCCTCCTGATTTCTTTCGCATGAAGCAGCACAGCTGCGCCACAATCCGGTCGCGTGCTACACAATCCCAGCGCTAACCCTTGTTAAATACCTGTCAAAGCTGCGCAAATCCCAAAAACCGTGAACAGTCCGACAAAAGTGCGATGCGCGACCCTTAGTAAATAAGCCCCTATCTGTTATGACTTAGTCAGGCTCTCACACACCAGTGTTTACCATTTTTGCAGAAATCTTTTGGATGATTTGCTGATCATATTGATTACAAATAATAATGCAAATTATAGAGCAGAATATTACTGTTCACGATACTAAATGTATGTATGAAAAAAATATATTCCTACAAATTTGAATCTAATGATTGTCACAAACCTTTGCATTCCATGTATAAAAAGAATCCAGCAAACACTCCATGATATTGGTGCACAGTGCTGCATCATAAGCCCGGAATCTTTTGCCAGACAAGTTGTGATAAGTGTCTCCTTATTTCTCGTTCATAGAATTGATATATTTTCCGCCTCATTTCCATTCAGATGGCTGCAGCGAGAAGCCTCCATTAGGATCATAACAACAACTACAAACATCTGCTTGGCCTCCACATGTGAAGGATCTCGTGTCCAAAAATCTGCAGCAGCAAGAAAAAATAAGAGCGGCCTTAGGTGCAGGTCACTAGAGCTGATGCAGAAGGGGCTGTGCGCTCACCTCATCCCTTCTATATAAACTATGGACAAGAAGGACAACAATGAGGAACCCGTCAGCTTCCCATGTGCATTGTGCTCCGAGCCGCAGACCTGACACAAAGAACATGAAAGAGAAGTCCAACGGAGAAGAAAGGAACAGCAAACATCTGCTGAAGGATTGCAGCTGCACCTAATGCCTTGTCATCAGTCTCTTATCAGTGCCCCCTTCAAAGACATTGCTAAAATCTTCTTCTACTGTACAGTTACAGAACATACAGATCTACATCCAGTATATATACAGATCTACATCCAGTATATACACATATATACAAATCTACATCCAGTATATATACATATATACAGATCTACATCCAGTATATATACATATATACATATATACAAATCTACATCCAGCATATATACATATATACATATATACAAATCTACATCCAGCATATATACATATATACAAATCTACATCCAGTATATACACATATATACAGATCTACATCCAGTATATACACATATATACAAATCTACATCCAGTATATATACATATATACAAATCTACATCCAGTATATATACATATATACAAATCTACATCCAGTATATACACATATATACAGATCTACATCCAGTATATATACATATATACAGATCTACATCCAGCATATACACATATATACAAATCTACATCCAGCATATATACATATATACAGATCTACATCCAGCATATATACATATATACAAATCTACATCCAGTATATATACATATATACAAATCTACATCCAGTATATATACATATATACAAATCTACATCCAGTATATATACATATATACAAATCTACATCCAGAATATATACATATATACAGATCTACATCCAGCATATATACATATATACAAATCTACATCCAGTATATATACATATATACAGATCTACATCCAGCATATATACATATATACAGATCTACATCCAGTATATACATATATACAGATCTACATCCAGCATATATACATATATACAGATCTACATCCAGTATATATACATATATACAGATCTACATCCAGTATATATACATATATACAGATCTACATCCAGTATATATACATATATACAGATCTACATCCAGTATATATACATATATACCGATCTACATCCAGCATATATACATATATACAGATCTACATCCAGCATATATACATATATACAAATCTACATCCAGTATATATACATATATACAAATCTACATCCAGTATATATACATATATACAAATCTACATCCAGTATATATACATATATACAGATCTACATCCAGCATATATACATATATACAAATCTACATCCAGTATATATACATATATACAGATCTACATCCAGCATATATACATATATACAAATCTACATCCAGTATATATACATATATACAAATCTACATCCAGTATATATACATATATACAGATCTACATCCAGCATATATACATATATACAAATCTACATCCAGCATATATACATATATACAAATCTACATCCAGCATATATACATATATACAAATCTACATCCAGTATATATACATATATACAGATCTACATCCAGTATATATACATATATACAGATCTACATCCAGCATATATACATATATACAAATCTACATCCAGCATATATACATATATACAAATCTACATCCAGTATATATACATATATACAGATCTACATCCAGTATATATACATATATACAAATCTACATCCAGTATATATACATATATACAAATCTACATCCAGTATATATACATATATACAAATCTACATCCAGCATATATACATATATACATATATACATCCAGTATATACACATATATACAAATCTACATCCAGCATATATACATATATACATATATACAAATATACATCCAGCATATATACATATATACAGATCTACATCCAGTATATATACATATATACATATATACAAATCTACATCCAGCATATACACATATATACATATATACAAATCTACATCCAGTATATATACATATATACATATATACAAATCTACATCCAGCATATATACATATATACATATATACAAATCTACATCCAGCATATATACATATGTACAGATCTACATCCAGTATATATACATATATACAGATCTACATCCAGCATATATACATATATACAAATCTACATCCAGTATATATACATATATACAAATCTACATCCAGTATATATACATATATACAGATCTACATCCAGCATATATACATATATACAAATCTACATCCAGTATATATACATATATACAAATCTACATCCAGCATATATACATATATACATATATACATCCAGCATATATACATATATACAGATCTACATCCAGCATATATACATATATACAGATCTACATCCAGCATATATACATATATACAAATCTACATCCAATATATATACATATATACATATATACAAATCTACATCCAGCATATACATATATACAGATCTACATCCAGCATATATACATATATACATATATACATCCAGCATATATACATATATACAGATCTACATCCAGTATATACACATATATACAGATCTACATCCAGTATATACACATATATACAGATCTACATCCAGTATATATACATATATACAGATCTACATCCAGTATATATACATATATACAGATCTACATCCAGCATACATACATATATACAGATCTACATCCAGTATATATACATATATACAGATCTACATCCAGTATATATACATATATACAGATCTACATCCAGTATATACACATATATACAGATCTACATCCAGTATATATACATATATACAGATCTACATCCAGCATATATACATATATGCAGATCTACATCCAGCATATATACATATATACAAATCTACATCCAGCATATACACATATATACATATATACAAATCTACATCCAGTATATACACATATATACATCCAGCATATATACATATATACATATATACAAATCTACATCCAGCATATACACATATATACAAATCTACATCCAGTATATACACATATATACATCCAGCATATATACATATATACATATATACAAATCTACATCCAGTATATATACATATATACAAATCTACATCCAGTATATATACATATATACAGATCTACAAATCTACATCCAGTATATATACATATATACAAATCTACATCCAGCATATATACATATATACAAATCTACATCCAGTATATATACATATATACAGATCTACATCCAGCATATATACATATATACAGATCTACATCCAGCATATATACATATATACAAATCTACATCCAGTATATATACATATATACAAATCTACATCCAGTATATATACATATATACATATATACATCCAGTATATATACATATATACATATATACAGATCTACATCCAGTATATATACATATATACAGATCTACATCCAGTATATATACATATATACATATATACATCCAGTATATATACATATATACATATATACAGATCTACATCCAGTATATATACATATATACAGATCTACATCCAGTATATATACATATATACATATATACATCCAGTATGTATACATATACACATATATACAGATCTACATCCAGCATATATACATATATACAAATCTACATCCAGTATATACACATATATACAAATCTACATCCAGCATATATACATATATACAGATCTTCATCCAGTATATATACATATATACAGATCTACATCCAGTATATATACATATATACATATATACAGATCTACATCCAGCATATATACATATATACAAATCTACATCCAGTATATATACATATATACAAATCTACATCCAGTATATATACATATATACAGATCTACATCCAGCATATATACATATATACAAATCTACATCCAGCATATATACATATATACAAATCTACATCCAGCATATATACATATATACATATATACAAATCTACATCCAGTATATATACATATATACAAATCTACATCCAGTATATATACATATATACAAATCTACATCCAGCATATATACATATATACATATATACATCCAGTATATACACATATATACAAATCTACATCCAGCATATATACATATATACAAATCTACATCCAGCATATATACATATATACATATATACAAATCTACATCCAGTATATATACATATATACAAATCTACATCCAGTATATATACATATATACAAATCTACATCCAGCATATATACATATATACATATATACATCCAGTATATACACATATATACAAATCTACATCCAGCATATATACATATATACATATATACAAATCTACATCCAGCATATATACATATATACAGATCTACATCCTGTATATATACATATATACATATATACAAATCTACATCCAGTATACATACATATATACAAATCTACATCCAGTATATATACATATATACAAATCTACATCCAGTATATATACATATATACAAATCTACATCCAGTATATATACATATATACAAATCTACATCCAGTATATATACATATATACAAATCTACATCCAGTATATATACATATATACAAATCTACATCCAGCATATATACATATATACAGATCTACATCCAGTATATATACATATATACATATATACAAATCTACATCCAGCATATACACATATATACATATATACAAATCTACATCCAGTATATACACATATATACAAATCTACATCCAGCATATATACATATATACATATATACAAATCTACATCCAGCATATATACATATATACAGATCTACATCCAGTATATATACATATATACAAATCTACATCCAGCATATATACATATATACATATATACATCCAGTATATACACATATATACATATATACAAATCTACATCCAGTATATATACATATATACAAATCTACATCCAGCATATATACATATATACATATATACATCCAGTATATACACATATATACAAATCTACATCCAGCATATATACATATATACATATATACAAATCTACATCCAGCATATATACATATATACAGATCTACATCCAGTATATATACATATATACAGATCTACATCCAGCATATATACATATATACAAATCTACATCCAGTATATATACATATATACAAATCTACATCCAGTATATATACATATATACAGATCTACATCCAGTATATATACATATATACAAATCTACATCCAGTATATATACATATATACAGATCTACATCCAGTATATATACATATATACAGATCTACATCCAGCATATATACATATATACAAATCTACATCCAGTATATATACATATATACAAATCTACATCCAGTATATATACATATATACAGATCTACATCCAGCATATATACATATATACAAATCTACATCCAGTATATATACATATATACATATATACAAATCTACATCCAGTATATACACATATACACATATATACAAATCTACATCCAGCATATACATATATACAGATCTACATCCAGCATATATACATATATACATATATACATCCAGCATATATACATATATACAGATCTACATCCAGTATATACACATATATACAAATCTACATCCAGTATATACATATACACGTATATACAAATCTACATCCAGCATATATACATATATACAGATCTACATCCAGTATATATACATATATACAGATCTACATCCAGCATATATACATATATACAGATCTACATCCAGCATATATACATATATACAGATCTACATCCAGCATATACACATATATACAGATCTACATCCAGTATATACACATATATACAGATCTACATCCAGCATATATACATATATACAGATCTACATCCAGTATATATACATATATACATATATACAAATCTACATCCAGCATATATACATATATACATATATACAAATCTACATCCAGCATATACATATATACAGATCTACATCCAGCATATATACATATATACATATATACAGATCTACATCCAGTATATACACATATATACAGATCTACATCCAGTATATACACATATATACAAATCTACATCCAGTATATACATATATACAAATCTACATCCAGTATATATACATATATACAGATCTACATCCAGTATATACACATATATACAAATCTACATCCAGTATATATACATATATACAGATCTACATCCAGCATACATACATATATACAGATCTACATCCAGCATATACACATATATACAAATCTACATCCAGTATATATACATATATACAAATCTACATCCAGTATATATACATATATACATATATACAAATCTACATCCAGTATATATACATATATACATATATACAAATCTACATCCAGTATATATACAGATCTACATCCAGTATATACACATATATACAAATCTACATCCAGTATATATACATATATACAAATCTACATCCAGTATATATACATATATACATATATACAAATCTACATCCAGCATATACACATATATACAGATCTATATCCAGCATATACACATATATACAAATCTACATCCAGTATATATACATATATACAAATCTACATCCAGTATATACACATATATACAGATCTACATCCAGTATATATACATATATACAGATCTACATCCAGTATATATACATATATACAGATCTGCATCCAGTATATACACATATATACAGATCTACGTCCAGTATATATACATATATACAGATCTACATCCAGCATATATACATATATACATATATACAAATCTACATCCAGCATATACACATATATACATATATACAAATCTACATCCAGTATATACACATATATACATCCAGCATATATACATATATACATATATACAAATCTACATCCAGCATATACACATATATACAAATCTACATCCAGTATATACACATATATACATCCAGCATATATACATATATACATATATACAAATCTACATCCAGTATATATACATATATACAAATCTACATCCAGCATATATACATATATACAAATCTACATCCAGTATATATACATATATACAGATCTACATCCAGCATATATACATATATACAGATCTACATCCAGTATATATACATATATACAGATCTACATCCAGTATATATACATATATACATATATACATCCAGTATATATACATATATACATATATACAGATCTACATCCAGTATATATACATATATACAGATCTACATCCAGTATATATACATATATACATATATACATCCAGTATATATACATATACACATATATACAGATCTACATCCAGCATATATACATGTATACAAATCTACATCCAGCATATATACATATATACAAATCTACATCCAGTATATATACATATATACAAATCTACATCCAGCATATATACATATATACAAATCTACATCCAGCATATATACATATATACAAATCTACATCCAGCATATATACATATATACAAATCTACATCCAGCATATATACATATATACAAATCTACATCCAGCATATATACATATATACAAATCTACATTCAGCATATATACATATATACAAATCTACATCCAGTATATATACATATATACATATATACAGATCTACATCCAGTATCAGGGCCGGATTAAAGGAGGGGCTCCTGGGGCTCAAGCCCCGGGGCCCCCACCACTTTAACTTTTTAAGGGGCCCCCACCAGTTTCCAACAATCAGCGACTCAGCTCAGCTGAGTCGCTGACTGTCTCTGTGCGCAATGCCCGTGGCCGCCCACAATGCACATAGGGGTCTAGGATGTCAGCTGTGTCAGTGAGACACAGCTGCCATCGCTGGGGGAGATCGCTGAGATCGCTATTTTCTACAGGGGCTGGTGGCTGTATACTACAGGGCGCTGCTGAAGGCTATGTACTACAGGGTCTGGTAGGCTATATACTACAGAGGTCTGGCAGGCTATATACTACAGGGGGCTGGAAGGCTATATACTAGAGGGGGTTAGCAGGCTATATACCTCCAAAAACATTGTTGGAAGGGCCCCCACCAGTTTGCGCCCAGGGGCCCCCACCACCCTTAATCCGGCCCTGTCTACATCCAGCATATATACATATATACAAATCTACATCCAGCATATACACATATATACATATATACATCCAGCATATATACATATATACATCCAGCATATATACAGATCTACATCCAGCATATATACATATATACAAATCTACATCCAGCATATATACATATATACAGATCTACATCTAGCATATATACATATATACAGATCTACATCCAGCATATATACATATATACATATATACAAATCTACATCCAGTATATACACATATATACAAATCTACATCCAGCATATACATATATACAGATCTACATCCAGTATATACATATATACAGATCTACATCCAGCATATACACATATATACAGATCTACATCCAGTATATACACATATATACAAATCTACATCCAGCATATACATATATACAAATCTACATCCAGTATATATACATATATACAGATCTACATCCAGCATATATACATATATACATATATACAAATCTACATCCAGCATATATACATATATACATATATACAAATCTACATCCAGTATATACACATATATACAGATCTACATCCAGCATATATACATATATACATCCAGCATATACACATATATACAAATCTACATCCAGCATATATACATATATACAGATCTACATCCAGCATATATACATATATACAGATCTACATCCAGCATATACACATATATACAGATCTACATCCAGCATATATACATATATACATCCAGCATATACACATATATACAAATCTACATCCAGTATATATACATATATACAGATCTACATCCAGTATATACATATATACAGATCTACATCCAGCATATACACATATATACAGATCTACATCCAGCATATATACATATATACATCCAGCATATACACATATATACAAATCTACATCCAGCATATATACATATATACAAATCTACATCCAGTATATATACATATATACAGATCTACATCCAGTATATACATATATACAGATCTACATCCAGCATATACACATATATACAGATCTACATCCAGCATATATACATATATACATCCAGCATATACACATATATACAAATCTACATCCAGCATATATACATATATACAAATCTACATCCAGTATATATACATATATACAGATCTACATCCAGTATATACATATATACAGATCTACATCCAGCATATACACATATATACAAATCTACATCCAGCATATATACATATATACAAATCTACATCCAGTATATATACATATATACAGATCTACATCCAGCATATATACATATATACATATATACATCCAGCATATACACATATATACAAATCTACGTCCAGCATATACACATATATACAAATCTACATCCAGTATATATACATATATACAAATCTACATCCAGTATATATACATATATACATATATACAAATCTACATCCAGTATATACACATATATACAAATCTACATCCAGCATATATACATATATACAGATCTACATCCAGCATATATACATATATACAGATCTACATCCAGCATATACACATATATACAAATCTACATCCAGCATATATACATATATACAGATCTACATCCAGCATATACACATATATACAAATCTACATCCAGTATATACACATATATACAAATCTACATCCAGCATATATACATATATACAATTCTACATCCAGCATATACACATATATACATATATACAAATCTACATCCAGTATATACACATATATACATATATACAAATCTACATCCAGCATATACACATATATACATATATACAAATCTACATCCAGTATATATACATATATACAGATCTACATCCAGTATATATACATATATACATATATACAAATCTACATCCAGTATATACACATATATACATATATACAAATCTACATCCAGTATATACACATATACACATATATACATATATACAAATCTACATCCAGTATATACACATATACACATATATACAAATCTACATCCAGCATATATACATATATACAAATCTACATCCAGCATATACACATATATACATATATACAAATCTACATCCAGTATATACACATATATACATATATACAAATCTACATCCAGCATATACACATATATACATATATACAAATCTACATCCAGCATATACACATATATACATATATACAAATCTACATCCAGTATATACACATATATACATATATACAAATCTACATCCAGTATATACACATATATACATATATACAAATCTACATCCAGCATATACACATATATACATATATACAAATCTACATCCAGCATATACACATATATACATATATACAAATCTACATCCAGCATATACACATATATACATATATACAAATCTACATCCAGCATATATACATATATACAAATCTACATCCAGTATATACATATATACAAATCTACATCCAGCATATATACATATATACAAATCTACATCCAGTATATATACATATATACAAATCTACATCCAGTATATATACATATATACAAATCTACATCCAGCATATATACATATATACAAATCTACATCCAGCATATATACATATATACATATATACAGATCTACATCCAGCATATACACATATATACATATATACAAATCTACATCCAGCATATACACATATATACATATATACAGATCTACATCCAGCATATACACATATATACAGATCTACATCCAGCATATATACATATATACATATATACAAATCTACATCCAGCATATACACATATATACATATATACAAATCTACATCCAGTATATACACATATATACATCCAGCATATATACATATATACATATATACAAATCTACATCCAGTATATATACATATATACAAATCTACATCCAGCATATATACATATATACAAATCTACATCCAGTATATATACATATATACAGATCTACATCCAGCATATATACATATATACAGATCTACATCCAGTATATATACATATATACAGATCTACATCCAGTATATATACATATATACATATATACATCCAGTATATATACATATATACATATATACAGATCTACATCCAGTATATATACATATATACAGATCTACATCCAGTATATATACATATATACATATATACATCCAGTATATATACATATACACATATATACAGATCTACATCCAGCATATATACATGTATACAAATCTACATCCAGCATATATACATATATACAAATCTACATCCAGTATATATACATATATACAAATCTACATCCAGCATATATACATATATACAAATCTACATCCAGCATATATACATATATACAAATCTACATCCAGCATATATACATATATACAAATCTACATCCAGCATATATACATATATACAAATCTACATCCAGCATATATACATATATACAAATCTACATTCAGCATATATACATATATACAAATCTACATCCAGTATATATACATATATACATATATACAGATCTACATCCAGTATCAGGGCCGGATTAAAGGAGGGGCTCCTGGGGCTCAAGCCCCGGGGCCCCCACCACTTTAACTTTTTAAGGGGCCCCCACCAGTTTCCAACAATCAGCGACTCAGCTCAGCTGAGTCGCTGACTGTCTCTGTGCGCAATGCCCGTGGCCGCCCACAATGCACATAGGGGTCTAGGATGTCAGCTGTGTCAGTGAGACACAGCTGCCATCGCTGGGGGAGATCGCTGAGATCGCTATTTTCTACAGGGGCTGGTGGCTGTATACTACAGGGCGCTGCTGAAGGCTATGTACTACAGGGTCTGGTAGGCTATATACTACAGAGGTCTGGCAGGCTATATACTACAGGGGGCTGGAAGGCTATATACTAGAGGGGGTTAGCAGGCTATATACCTCCAAAAACATTGTTGGAAGGGCCCCCACCAGTTTGCGCCCAGGGGCCCCCACCACCCTTAATCCGGCCCTGTCTACATCCAGCATATATACATATATACAAATCTACATCCAGCATATACACATATATACATATATACATCCAGCATATATACATATATACATCCAGCATATATACAGATCTACATCCAGCATATATACATATATACAAATCTACATCCAGTATATATACATATATACAAATCTACATCCAGTATATATACATATATACAAATCTACATCCAGCATATATACATATATACATATATACATCCAGTATATACACATATATACAAATCTACATCCAGCATATATACATATATACAAATCTACATCCAGCATATATACATATATACATATATACAAATCTACATCCAGTATATATACATATATACAAATCTACATCCAGTATATATACATATATACAAATCTACATCCAGCATATATACATATATACATATATACATCCAGTATATACACATATATACAAATCTACATCCAGCATATATACATATATACATATATACAAATCTACATCCAGCATATATACATATATACAGATCTACATCCTGTATATATACATATATACATATATACAAATCTACATCCAGTATACATACATATATACAAATCTACATCCAGTATATATACATATATACAAATCTACATCCAGTATATATACATATATACAAATCTACATCCAGTATATATACATATATACAAATCTACATCCAGTATATATACATATATACAAATCTACATCCAGTATATATACATATATACAAATCTACATCCAGCATATATACATATATACAGATCTACATCCAGTATATATACATATATACATATATACAAATCTACATCCAGCATATACACATATATACATATATACAAATCTACATCCAGTATATACACATATATACAAATCTACATCCAGCATATATACATATATACAATTCTACATCCAGCATATACACATATATACATATATACAAATCTACATCCAGTATATACACATATATACATATATACAAATCTACATCCAGCATATACACATATATACATATATACAAATCTACATCCAGTATATATACATATATACAGATCTACATCCAGTATATATACATATATACATATATACAAATCTACATCCAGTATATACACATATATACATATATACAAATCTACATCCAGTATATACACATATACACATATATACATATATACAAATCTACATCCAGTATATACACATATACACATATATACAAATCTACATCCAGCATATATACATATATACAAATCTACATCCAGCATATACACATATATACATATATACAAATCTACATCCAGCATATACACATATATACATATATACAAATCTACATCCAGTATATACACATATATACATATATACAAATCTACATCCAGCATATACACATATATACATATATACAAATCTACATCCAGCATATACACATATATACATATATACAAATCTACATCCAGTATATACACATATATACATATATACAAATCTACATCCAGTATATACACATATATACATATATACAAATCTACATCCAGCATATACACATATATACATATATACAAATCTACATCCAGCATATACACATATATACATATATACAAATCTACATCCAGCATATACACATATATACATATATACAAATCTACATCCAGCATATATACATATATACAAATCTACATCCAGTATATACATATATACAAATCTACATCCAGCATATATACATATATACAAATCTACATCCAGTATATATACATATATACAAATCTACATCCAGTATATATACATATATACAAATCTACATCCAGCATATATACATATATACAAATCTACATCCAGCATATATACATATATACAGATCTACATCCAGCATATATACATATATACATATATACAAATCTACATCCAGCATATACACATATATACATATATACAAATCTACATCCAGCATATACACATATATACATATATACAAATCTACATCCAGCATATACACATATATACATATATACAAATCTACATCCAGCATATACACATATATACATATATACAAATCTACATCCAGCATATATACATATATACAAATCTACATCCAGTATATACATATATACAAATCTACATCCAGCATATATACATATATACAAATCTACATCCAGTATATATACATATATACAAATCTACATCCAGTATATATACATATATACAAATCTACATCCAGCATATATACATATATACAAATCTACATCCAGCATATATACATATATACAAATCTACATCCAGCATATATACATATATACAAATCTACATCCAGCATATATACATATATACAAATCTACATCCAGCATATATACATATATACAGATCTACATCCAGCATATATACATATATACAGATCTACATCCAGCATATACACATATATACATATATACAAATCTACATCCAGCATATACACATATATACATATATACAGATCTACATCCAGCATATACACATATATACAGATCTACATCCAGCATATATACATATATACAAATCTACATCCAGTATATATACATATATACAGATCTACATCCAGCATATACACATATATACAAATCTACATCCAGCATATATACATATATACAAATCTACATCCAGTATATATACATATATACAGATCTACATCCAGCATATATACATATATACATATATACATCCAGCATATACACATATATACAAATCTACGTCCAGCATATACACATATATACAAATCTACATCCAGTATATATACATATATACAAATCTACATCCAGTATATATACATATATACATATATACAAATCTACATCCAGTATATATACATATATACATATATACAAATCTACATCCAGCATATATACATATATACAAATCTACATCCAGCATATACACATATATACAAATCTACATCCAGTATATACACATATATACAAATCTACATCCAGCATATACACATATATACAAATCTACATCCAGCATATACACATATATACATATATACAAATCTACATCCAGTATATACACATATATACATATATACAAATCTACATCCAGCATATACACATATATACATATATACAAATCTACATCCAGCATATACACATATATACATATATACAAATCTACATCCAGTATATACACATATATACATATATACAAATCTACATCCAGTATATACACATATATACATATATACAAATCTACATCCAGCATATATACATATATACAAATCTACATCCAGTATATACACATATATACATATATACAAATCTACATCCAGTATATACACATATACACATATATACATATATACAAATCTACATCCAGCATATATACATATATACAAATCTACATCCAGTATATACACATATATACATATATACAAATCTACATCCAGCATATACACATATATACATATATACAAATCTACATCCAGCATATACACATATATACATATATACAAATCTACATCCAGTATATACACATATATACATATATACAAATCTACATCCAGTATATACACATATATACATATATACAAATCTACATCCAGCATATATACATATATACAAATCTACATCCAGCATATACACATATATACATATATACAAATCTACATCCAGTATATACACATATATACATATATACAAATCTACATCCAGCATATACACATATATACATATATACAAATCTACATCCAGCATATACACATATATACATATATACAAATCTACATCCAGTATATACACATATATACATATATACAAATCTACATCCAGTATATACACATATATACATATATACAAATCTACATCCAGCATATATAAATATATACAGATCTACATCCAGTATATATACATATATACAAATCTACATCCAGCATATATACATATATACAAATCTACATCCAGCATATATACATATATACAAATCTACATCCAGTATATATACATATATACAGATCTACATCCAGCATATACACATATATACAAATCTACATCCAGCATATATACATATATACATATATACAAATCTACATCCAGTATATATACATATATACAAATCTACATCCAGTATATATACATATATACAAATCTACATCCAGCATATATACATATATACAGATCTACATCCAGCATATATACATATATACAGATCTACATCCAGCATATACACATATATACATATATACAAATCTACATCCAGCATATACACATATATACATATATTCAAATCTACATCCAGTATATACACATATATACATATATACAAATCTACATCCAGTATATACACATATATACATATATACAAATCTACATCCAGCATATACACATATATACATATATACAAATCTACATCCAGCATATACACATATATACATATATACAAATCTACATCCAGCATATATACATATATACAGATCTACATCCAGTATATATACATATATACAAATCTACATCCAGTATATATACATATATACAGATCTACATCCAGTATATACATATATACAGATCTACATCCAGCATATACACATATATACAAATCTACATCCAGTATATATACATATATACAGATCTACATCCAGTATATATACATATATACAAATCTACATCCAGTATATATACATATATACAGATCTACATCCAGCATATACACATATATACAAATCTACATCCAGTATATATACATATATACAAATCTACATCCAGTATATATACATATATACAAATCTACATCCAGTATATATACATATATACAAATCTACATCCAGTATATATACATATATACAAATCTACATCCAGTATATACACATATATACAAATCTACATCCAGTATATATACATATATACATATATACATCCAGTATATATACATATACACATATATACAAATCTACATCCAGTATATATACATATATACATATATACAAATCTACATCCAGTATATATACATATATACAAATCTACATCCAGTATATATACATATATACAGATCTACATCCAGCATATATACATATATACATATATACAGATCTACATCCAGTATATATACATATATACAAATCTACATCCAGCATATATACATATATACAAATCTACATCCAGTATATATACATATATACAGATCTACATCCAGCATATATACATATATACATATATACAGATCTACATCCAGTATATATACATATATACAGATCTACATCCAGTATATATACATATATACAGATCTACATCCAGCATATACATATATACATATATACAAATCTACATCCAGTATATATACATATATACAGATCTACATCCAGCATATATACATATATACATATATACAGATCTACATCCAGTATATATACATATATACAGATCTACATCCAGTATATATACATATATACAGATCTACATCCAGTATATACACATATATACAGATCTACATCCAGCATATATACATATATACAAATCTACATCCAGCATATATACATATACACATATACAAATCTACATCCAGTATATATACATATATACAGATCTACATCCAGTATATATACATATATACAGATCTACATCCAGCATATATACATATATACAGATCTACATCCAGCATATATACATATATACAAATCTACATCCAGTATATATACATATATACAGATCTACATCCAGCATATATACATATATACAGATCTACATCCAGTATATATACATATATACAGATCTACATCCAGTATATATACATATATACAGATCTACATCCAGTATATATACATATATACAGATCTACATCCAGCATATATACATATATACAGATCTACATCCAGCATATATACATATATACAGATCTACATCCAGTATATATACATATATACAGATCTACATCCAGCATATTAATAATACATATATACAGATCTACATCCAGCATATATACATATATACAGATCTACATCCAGTATATATACATATATACAGATCTACATCCAGTATATATACATATATACAGATCTACATCCAGCATATATACATATATACAGATCTACATCCAGCATATACACATATATACAGATCTACATCCAGTATATATACATATATACAAATCTACATCCAGTATATATACATATATACAGATCTACATCCAGCATATATACATATATACAAATCTACATCCAGTATATATACATATATACAAATCTACATCCAGTATATATACATATATACAGATCTACATCCAGCATATACACATATATACAGATCTACATCCAGCATATACACATATATACAGATCTACATCCAGTATATATACATATATACAAATCTACATCCAGCATATATACATATATACAGATCTACATCCAGCATATACACATATATACAGATCTACATCCAGCATATATACATATATACAAATCTACATCCAGCATATATACATATATACAAATCTACATCCAGCATATATACATATATACAAATCTACATCCAGTATATATACATATATACAGATCTACATCCAGCATATATACATATATACAGATCTACATCCAGTATATATACATATATACAAATCTACATCCAGCATATATACATATATACAGATCTACATCCAGTATATACATATATACAAATCTACATCCAGTATATATACATATATACAAATCTACATCCAGCATATACACATATATACAAATCTACATCCAGTATATACACATATATACAAATCTACATCCAGTATATATACATATATACAAATCTACATCCAGTATATATACATATATACAAATCTACATCCAGCATATATACATATATACAGATCTACATCCAGCATATATACATATATACATATATACAGATCTACATCCAGTATATATACATATATACAAATCTACATCCAGCATATATACATATATACATATATACATCCAGTATATACACATATATACAGATCTACATCCAGCATATATACATATATACAAATCTACATCCAGCATATATACATATATACAAATCTACATCCAGTATATATACATATATACATATATACAAATCTACATCCAGTATATATACATATACACATATATACAAATCTACATCCAGAATATATACATATATACAAATCTACATCCAGCATATATACATATATACAGATCTACATCCAGCATATATACATATATACAGATCTACATCCAGCATATATACATATATACAGATCTACATCCAGCATATACACATATATACAGATCTACATCCAGTATATACACATATATACAGATCTACATCCAGCATATACACATATATACAGATCTACATCCAGCATATATACATATATACAAATCTACATCCAGCATATATACATATATACAAATCTACATCCAGTATATATACATATATACATATATACAAATCTACATCCAGTATATATACATATACACATATATACAAATCTACATCCAGAATATATACATATATACAAATCTACATCCAGCATATATACATATATACAGATCTACATCCAGCATATATACATATATACAGATCTACATCCAGCATATATACATATATACAGATCTACATCCAGCATATACACATATATACAGATCTACATCCAGTATATACACATATATACAGATCTACATCCAGTATATACACATATATACAAATCTACATCCAGCATATATACATATATACAAATCTACATCCAGCATATATACATATATACAAATCTACATCCAGTATATATACATATATACAGATCTACATCCAGTATATATACATATATACAAATCTACATCCAGCATATATACATATATACAAATCTACATCCAGCATATATACATATATACAAATCTACATCCAGCATATACACATATATACAGATCTACATCCAGCATATATACATATATACAGATCTACATCCAGTATATATACATATATACAGATCTACATCCAGTATATATACATATATACAGATCTACATCCAGTATATATACATATATACAAATCTACATCCAGTATATATACATATATACAAATCTACATCCAGCATATATACATATATACAAATCTACATCCAGCATATATACATATATACAAATCTACATCCAGCATATATACATATATACAAATCTACATCCAGTATATATACATATATACAAATCTACATCCAGTATATATACATATATACAGATCTACATCCAGCATATATACATATATACATATATACAGATCTACATCCAGTATATATACATATATACAAATCTACATCCAGCATATATACATATATACAGATCTACATCCAGCATATACACATATATACAGATCTACATCCAGCATATATACATATATACAAATCTACATCCAGCATATATACATATATACAAATCTACATCCAGTATATATACATATATACATATATACAAATCTACATCCAGTATATATACATATACACATATATACAAATCTACATCCAGAATATATACATATATACAAATCTACATCCAGCATATATACATATATACAGATCTACATCCAGCATATATACATATATACAGATCTACATCCAGCATATATACATATATACAGATCTACATCCAGCATATATACATATATACAAATCTACATCCAGCATATATACATATATACAAATCTACATCCAGTATATATACATATATACAGATCTACATCCAGCATATATACATATATACAGATCTACATCCAGCATATACACATATATACAGATCTACATCCAGCATATATACATATATACAGATCTACATCCAGCATATACACATATATACAAATCTACATCCAGTATATATACATATATACAGATCTACATCCAGCATATATACATATATACATATATACATCCAGCATATACACATATATACAAATCTACATCCAGTATATATACATATATACAAATCTACATCCAGTATATATACATATATACATATATACAAATCTACATCCAGCATATATACATATATACATATATACAAATCTACATCCAGCATATACACATATATACATATATACAAATCTACATCCAGCATATACACATATATACATATATACAAATCTACATCCAGCATATACACATATATACAAATCTACATCCAGTATATACATATATACAGATCTACATCCAGCATATACACATATATACAGATCTACATCCAGCATATACACATATATACATATATACATCCAGCATATATACATATATACATATATACATCCAGTATATATACATATATACAAATCTACATCCAGTATATATACATATATACAGATCTACATCCAGCATATATACATATATACATATATACATCCAGCATATACACATATATACAAATCTACGTCCAGCATATACACATATATACAAATCTACATCCAGTATATATACATATATACAAATCTACATCCAGTATATATACATATATACATATATACAAATCTACATCCAGCATATATACATATATACAAATCTACATCCAGCATATACACATATATACAAATCTACATCCAGTATATACACATATATACAAATCTACATCCAGCATATATACATATATACAGATCTACATCCAGTATATATACATATATACAAATCTACATCCAGCATATACACATATATACATATATACAAATCTACATCCAGTATATACACATATATACATATATACAAATCTACATCCAGCATATACACATATATACATATATACAAATCTACATCCAGCATATACACATATATACATATATACAAATCTACATCCAGTATATACACATATATACATATATACAAATCTACATCCAGCATATACACATATATACATATATACAAATCTACATCCAGCATATACACATATATACAGATCTACATCCAGCATATATACATATATACATATATACAAATCTACATCCAGTATATACACATATATACATATATACAAATCTACATCCAGCATATATACATATATACAAATCTACATCCAGTATATACACATATACACATATATACAAATCTACATCCAGCATATATACATATATACAAATCTACATCCAGCATATACACATATATACATATATACAAATCTACATCCAGTATATACACATATATACATATATACAAATCTACATCCAGTATATACACATATACACATATATACAAATCTACATCCAGCATATATACATATATACAAATCTACATCCAGCATATACACATATACACATATATACAAATCTACATCCAGCATATATACATATATACAAATCTACATCCAGCATATACACATATATACATATATACAAATCTACATCCAGCATATACACATATATACAGATCTACATCCAGCATATATACATATATACATATATACAAATCTACATCCAGTATATACACATATATACATATATACAAATCTACATCCAGCATATATACATATATACAAATCTACATCCAGTATATACACATATATACAAATCTACATCCAGCATATATACATATATACAAATCTACATCCAGCATATACACATATATACATATATACAAATCTACATCCAGTATATACACATATACACATATATACAAATCTACATCCAGCATATATACATATATACATATATACAAATCTACATCCAGCATATACACATATATACATATATACAAATCTACATCCAGTATATACACATATACACATATATACAAATCTACATCCAGCATATATACATATATACAAATCTACATCCAGCATATACACATATATACATATATACAAATCTACATCCAGCATATACACATATATACATATATACAAATCTACATCCAGTATATACACATATATACAGATCTACATCCAGTATATATACATATATACAAATCTACATCCAGTATATATACATATATACAGATCTACATCCAGCATATACACATATATACAGATCTACATCCAGCATATATACATATATACAGATCTACATCCAGCATATATACATATATACAAATCTACATCCAGCATATACACATATATACAAATCTACATCCAGCATATATACATATATACAGATCTACATCCAGCATATATACATATATACAGATCTACATCCAGCATATACACATATATACAGATCTACATCCAGCATATACACATATATACAAATCTACATCCAGCATATATACATATATACAAATCTACATCCAGCATATATACATATATACAAATCTACATCCAGTATATATACATATATACAAATCTACATCCAGCATATACACATATATACATATATACAAATCTACATCCAGTATATACACATATATACATATATACAAATCTACATCCAGCATATACACATATATACATATATACAAATCTACATCCAGCATATACACATATATACATATATACAAATCTACATCCAGTATATACACATATATACATATATACAAATCTACATCCAGCATATACACATATATACATATATACAAATCTACATCCAGCATATACACATATATACATATATACAAATCTACATCCAGTATATACACATATATACATATATACAAATCTACATCCAGCATATATACATATATACAAATCTACATCCAGTATATACACATATACACATATATACATATATACAAATCTACATCCAGTATATACACATATACACATATATACAAATCTACATCCAGCATATATACATATATACAAATCTACATCCAGCATATACACATATATACATATATACAAATCTACATCCAGTATATACACATATATACATATATACAAATCTACATCCAGTATATACACATATATACATATATACAAATCTACATCCAGTATATACACATATACACATATATACAAATCTACATCCAGCATATATACATATATACAAATCTACATCCAGCATATACACATATATACATATATACAAATCTACATCCAGTATATACACATATATACATATATACAAATCTACATCCAGTATATACACATATACACATATATACAAATCTACATCCAGCATATATACATATATACAAATCTACATCCAGCATATATACATATATACAAATCTACATCCAGTATATATACATATATACATATATACAAATCTACATCCAGTATATACACATATACACATATATACAAATCTACATCCAGCATATATACATATATACAAATCTACATCCAGCATATACACATATATACATATATACAAATCTACATCCAGTATATACACATATATACATATATACAAATCTACATCCAGTATATACACATATATACATATATACAAATCTACATCCAGTATATACACATATACACATATATACAAATCTACATCCAGCATATATACATATATACAAATCTACATCCAGCATATACACATATATACATATATACAAATCTACATCCAGTATATACACATATATACATATATACAAATCTACATCCAGCATATATACATATATACAAATCTACATCCAGCATATATACATATATACAAATCTACATCCAGTATATATACATATATACATATATACAAATCTACATCCAGTATATACACATATATACATATATACAAATCTACATCCAGTATATACACATATATACATATATACAAATCTACATCCAGCATATATACATATATACAAATCTACATCCAGTATATACACATATACACATATATACATATATACAAATCTACATCCAGTATATACACATATACACATATATACAAATCTACATCCAGCATATATACATATATACAAATCTACATCCAGCATATACACATATATACATATATACAAATCTACATCCAGTATATACACATATATACATATATACAAATCTACATCCAGCATATACACATATATACATATATACAAATCTACATCCAGCATATACACATATATACATATATACAAATCTACATCCAGTATATACACATATATACATATATACAAATCTACATCCAGTATATACACATATATACATATATACAAATCTACATCCAGTATATACACATATATACAAATCTACATCCAGCATATATACATATATACAAATCTACATCCAGCATATATACATATATACAAATCTACATCCAGCATATATACATATATACAAATCTACATCCAGTATATATACATATATACAAATCTACATCCAGTATATATACATATATACAAATCTACATCCAGCATATACACATATATACAGATCTACATCCAGTATATATACATATATACATATATACAAATCTACATCCAGTATATACACATATATACATATATACAAATCTACATCCAGTATATACACATATATACATATATACAAATCTACATCCAGCATATATACATATATACAAATCTACATCCAGTATATACACATATACACATATATACATATATACAAATCTACATCCAGTATATACACATATACACATATATACAAATCTACATCCAGCATATACACATATATACATATATACAAATCTACATCCAGCATATACACATATATACATATATACAAATCTACATCCAGTATATACACATATATACATATATACAAATCTACATCCAGTATATACACATATATACATATATACAAATCTACATCCAGCATATACACATATATACATATATACAAATCTACATCCAGCATATACACATATATACATATATACAAATCTACATCCAGTATATACACATATATACATATATACAAATCTACATCCAGCATATACACATATATACATATATACAAATCTACATCCAGCATATACACATATATACATATATACAAATCTACATCCAGTATATACACATATATACATATATACAAATCTACATCCAGTATATACACATATATACATATATACAAATCTACATCCAGCATATACACATATATACATATATACAAATCTACATCCAGTATATACACATATATACATATATACAAATCTACATCCAGCATATACACATATATACATATATACAAATCTACATCCAGCATATACACATATATACATATATACAAATCTACATCCAGTATATACACATATATACATATATACAAATCTACATCCAGTATATATACATATATACATATATACATCCAGCATATATACATATATACAGATCTACATCCAGCATATATACATATATACAAATCTACATCCAGCATATATACATATATACAAATCTACATCCAGCATATATACATATATACAAATCTACATCCAGCATATATACATATATACAAATCTACATCCAGTATATATACATATATACAAATCTACATCCAGTATATATACATATATACAAATCTACATCCAGCATATATACATATATACAGATCTACATCCAGCATATACACATATATACATATATACAAATCTACATCCAGCATATACACATATATACATATATTCAAATCTACATCCAGTATATACACATATATACATATATACAAATCTACATCCAGTATATACACATATATACATATATACAAATCTACATCCAGCATATACACATATATACATATATACAAATCTACATCCAGCATATACACATATATACATATATACAAATCTACATCCAGCATATACACATATATACATATATACAAATCTACATCCAGCATATATAAATATATACAGATCTACATCCAGTATATATACATATATACAAATCTACATCCAGCATATATACATATATACAAATCTACATCCAGCATATATACATATATACAGATCTACATCCAGTATATATACATATATACAGATCTACATCCAGTATATATACATATATACAAATCTACATCCAGTATATATACATATATACAAATCTACATCCAGTATATATACATATATACAGATCTACATCCAGTATATACATATATACAGATCTACATCCAGCATATACACATATATACAAATCTACATCCAGTATATATACATATATACAGATCTACATCCAGCATATACACATATATACAAATCTACATCCAGTATATATACATATATACAAATCTACATCCAGTATATATACATATATACAAATCTACATCCAGTATATATACATATATACAAATCTACATCCAGTATATATACATATATACAAATCTACATCCAGTATATACACATATATACAAATCTACATCCAGTATATATACATATATACAAATCTACATCCAGTATATATACATATATACATATATACAAATCTACATCCAGTATATATACATATATACAAATCTACATCCAGTATATATACATATATACAGATCTACATCCAGCATATATACATATATACATATATACAGATCTACATCCAGTATATATACATATATACAAATCTACATCCAGCATATATACATATATACAAATCTACATCCAGTATATATACATATATACAGATCTACATCCAGCATATATACATATATACATATATACAGATCTACATCCAGTATATATACATATATACAGATCTACATCCAGTATATATACATATATACAGATCTACATCCAGCATATATACATATATACATCCAGCATATACACATATATACAAATCTACATCCAGTATATATACATATATACAAATCTACATCCAGCATATATACATATATACAGATCTACATCCAGCATATACACATATATACAGATCTACATCCAGCATATATACATATATACAAATCTACATCCAGCATATATACATATATATAAATCTACATCCAGTATATATACATATATACAGATCTACATCCAGTATATACACATATATACAAATCTACATCCAGCATATATACATATATACAAATCTACATCCAGCATATATACATATATACAGATCTACATCCAGCATATATACATATATACAGATCTACATCCAGTATATATACATATATACAGATCTACATCCAGCATATATACATATATACAGATCTACATCCAGTATATATACATATATACAGATCTACATCCAGCATATATACATATATACAGATCTACATCCAGCATATATACATATATACAGATCTACATCCAGCATATATACATATATACAGATCTACATCCAGCATATATACATATATACAGATCTACATCCAGCATATATACATATATACAGATCTACATCCAGCATATATACATATATACAAATCTACATCCAGTATATATACATATATACAAATCTACATCCAGCATATACACATATATACAGATCTACATCCAGTATATATACATATACACATATATACAAATCTACATCCAGTATATATACATATACACATATATACAAATCTACATCCAGTATATATACATATATACAGATCTACATCCAGCATATATACATATATACATATATACAGATCTACATCCAGTATATATACATATATACAAATCTACATCCAGTATATATACATATATACAGATCTACATCCAGCATATACACATATATACAGATCTACATCCAGCATATATACATATATACAGATCTACATCCAGCATATATACATATATACAAATCTACATCCAGCATATACACATATATACATATATACAGATCTACATCCAGCATATATACATATATACATATATACATCCAGCATATACACATATATACAGATCTACATCCAGCATATATACATATATACAAATCTACATCCAGTATATATACATATATACAAATCTACATCCAGCATATATACATATATACAGATCTACATCCAGCATATACACATATATACAGATCTACATCCAGCATATATACATATATACAAATCTACATCCAGCATATATACATATATACAAATCTACATCCAGTATATATACATATATACATATATACAAATCTACATCCAGTATATATACATATACACATATATACAAATCTACATCCAGAATATATACATATATACAAATCTACATCCAGCATATATACATATATACAAATCTACATCCAGTATATATACATATATACAGATCTACATCCAGCATATATACATATATACAGATCTACATCCAGCATATACACATATATACAGATCTACATCCAGTATATATACATATATACAGATCTACATCCAGCATATATACATATATACAGATCTACATCCAGTATATATACATATATACAGATCTACATCCAGCATATATACATATATACAGATCTACATCCAGTATATATACATATATACAGATCTACATCCAGCATATATACATATATACAGATCTACATCCAGCATATATACATATATACAGATCTACATCCAGCATATATACATATATACAGATCTACATCCAGCATATATACATATATACAAATCTACATCCAGCATATATACATATATACAAATCTACATCCAGTATATATACATATATACAGATCTACATCCAGCATATACACATATATACAGATCTACATCCAGCATATATACATATATACAGATCTACATCCAGCATATATACATATATACAGATCTACATCCAGCATATATACATATATACAGATCTACATCCAGTATATATACATATATACAAATCTACATCCAGTATATACATATATACAGATCTACATCCAGCATATATACATATATACATATATACAAATCTACATCCAGTATATACATATATACAGATCTACATCCAGTATATATACATATATACAAATCTACATCCAGTATATACATATATACAGATCTACATCCAGTATATATACATATATACAGATCTACATCCAGTATATATACATATATACAAATCTACATCCAGCATATATACATATATACAAATCTACATCCAGTATATACATATATACAGATCTACATCCAGCATATATACATATATACATATATACAAATCTACATCCAGTATATACATATATACAGATCTACATCCAGTATATATACATATATACAAATCTACATCCAGTATATACATATATACAGATCTACATCCAGCATATATACATATATACATATATACAAATCTACATCCAGTATATACATATATACAGATCTACATCCAGTATATATACATATATACAAATCTACATCCAGTATATACATATATACAGATCTACATCCAGCATATATACATATATACATATATACAAATCTACATCCAGTATATACATATATACAGATCTACATCCAGTATATATACATATATACAAATCTACATCCAGTATATACATATATACAGATCTACATCCAGTATATATACATATATACAGATCTACATCCAGTATATATACATATATACAGATCTACATCCAGCATATATACATATATACAGATCTACATCCAGCATATATACATATATACATCCAGTATCAGCTGCAAATGTCACTTTTTAAGAGTGATAAAAATGCAGACAATTGGACTTATTCCCTGGGGAGCATTGTAGTCATGTAGGGGTCTACGAGGAATCTGACCCTTATATAATGGCCAGTAATGAGTTACGTGGGGGCAGGATCTATACTCTTACAGTGTGGACAGGAAGGTATTTGCTTCTCAACTTTGCGATAAAATCTTAAAATCTTTATCAGTGTTTTCTGTATTTACTCCAAGTAAAATTATTCTGGGTATAATAAGAACTATTTACTAGCATTTAGTGCGTCTGAGCCGGACATATTGCTGGATTGGCATCCGCACAGCCAGGTCAGCAAATTGCCCTAACCCTAACCCTTGGTACCAGCCGTGGCCATGATTGGTCAGAGGGACAATCCGGCACTACAGAACACCCCCCCCCCCCCCCAGGTGATTAGCAGCTCGCCCATCACCTCCATGAAGACCCTAATGGTGCTCCAGTGGAAGGTCCAAATACAAATGGGCTTTTCCATATACTACAGCACATAGGATTTTTCAGGATTTTTCTAGCACTTCTTCCCACGCTTGGCTTGTGCGGAGATGTGAGGCTTCCATGGAGCTGTAATGTGTTTTCTGTTTATTCATTTTGATCAATTGTTTTACTTGTTTGTTGCATAATGAATAGTAAAACATTGCATAGTAAACTATTAAAACATAACAAAAATGATCGATATAAAATGAACTATACTGCTAATATGTATTAATAACAGGGCATGCATATTAGCTTAATTATTTATTCTAATTTATCTGCCACAACCATTTCATTAATAGAATTTTATTTTAAAAAATATACCTGTGTGAAGATAATTTCCTATAAATGTAGCCATGTTGTCCCTAGGAAACTAGCTAGTTGTCCTTGGATATGACCACTTCTGCTGGAGTTATTACAAAAGATACAAATAGTTTTTGCATATGAAGTGTATTAGAATTACTGCCTGTCTCTGGCAGGGCTATGCACCTTTGCCAGAGTGTGGGGTGGTCGTATCCAAGGACAGTTGTCTCATTTATAAGAGACAACATAACTACATTTATGGGACATTATCTTCACATGGGGGCATTTTTTAATAAGAAATGCTTGAATATGTCAAATGAAATTAACTAAATATGAATGTCCAAATCAGAATACCCCTTTAAGTATAATAGGACTTTCCATTATGTATGCTGGGCTTCCATTTCTTTGTACCCTAATTTGCACTAAAAAGAAAAAAGAGGAAAACTAGTTCATATAAAGTTCTTCGGTTTCAGTTATAATCGTCAGTGTAAATACGTGTTAATTATGCATCAGGATTTTTTGTTAAATCCATCAGTAATTTCCTAAATGTAAGGAATGTTAATGTGCAGTAATTGCTGGATTCATGGAGTATTACAGACCCTCTTTCAGTTTCTGCAGTGCATTGTTTTTCAGATGCTTCTCATCTACGTAAAAAACACTTAATTGGTCTTTAATGGAAACCGTATGAGGTCTGCACGGCCCGAATGTTGTAGAGCAGCCAAATCCTGAGCGATTCATAGCTCTGCCCCCGTACATCACTCCAGACACACGAGATATTCACATGACGCACATTAAGGTCATTTCTACCTTTTACAGTCGTGTTCATTCACCTGAGATGGATTGTTGCAGGATGACGGCTGTGGAAGTGTTGACCGTCACGAGTTCCAGGCAATGAGTTTGGTGAAAGTCTCATTTATATTTTATATCTTATTCCATTTAAAGTCACTTGTGACATTACGGCTTTTTGTAGGGTTAAAGAAAAGGTGATGAGTCGGATGGGGGGGGGGGATTATTATTTCTGGGGATGAATCTATTAGATGAGATGTAAAGAATCTCACAGGCACAAATGGTGGCGCAGGGAGAAATATGACAAGGGTTTAACCCCTACGTGCACAAGGACGTGATACTTCCCGCACCAGGACATTCTGTTACGTCCCACATCTGGCACCAGCTCACGAACGGAGCTGGCACCAGAAGCAGCGGGTGTCGGCTTTATATTACAGCTGACACCACACTCTGACACTCACACTCGGAGGAAGCGTTGATCGTGAGTGTTAACCCCTTACACACTGCGTGTAAGGATCTTCACCCTAAGAAACAGATCCCCTGTGCCACTTACCAGGGGATCCGATCCTCTTCTGAGCAGCCCCAAGGTCTGCCAAGTGCCCCAGGGCTGCCCGATGCCTTCTGGGTCTGACTGTAAGCTGTCTGAGCATGTATGAGCATGCCAGACAGTCTACACTGCTCTACATTGCATTAGTGCCGTAGGGCAGCGCATTGGACTTAAACCGGCGATCAGAACATCACTGGTTCAAATTTGAAAAGTAAGAAAAGTAAAAAAAAAAAAATTAAAACATAAAATTTGTATATAAATAAGAATATAATCCACTAAAATGTCACTTTCCCATGCAAACACTTAATAAAGTATAAAAAACACAAATCCCCACACTTTTGGTATCGCTGTGTCCGTAACAATCTGTATAATAAAACAGAATCATTACTGGACCCGCATGGTAAAAAATAATAAAAAAAAAAAACATTTTCTCCAAATTTTCTCCAAATTAAGAAATCTATATAAATGAGGTATCTCTGTAATTGTAGCAAATGTAGTGTTACTAAAATATTATAGATTAGCTAAAGATGCCCCAAAATTACGTACCAGAAAAGTGCATCTCATGTGGCAAAAAAATAAGCCCCTATAGGTCCACATTAAAAAAAGAAAAAAATTATAACCTGTACAATGTGACAAAGCAAATCTGCTCTGGATGGCGCCTCCTTCCATCATATGCTCCTCCCCCTGTTCCATGCTCCTTCCATTCTATGCTCCTCCTATTCTATGCTTCTCCCCCTGTTCTATGCTCCTCCCATTCTATTCTCCTCCCCCTATTCTATGCTCCTCCCATTCTATGACCGGCCGTGCACTCAGGAGAAATTGGGGATCAATTTCTGTCGAGCCTTTTTTTATTTATTCCATTACAAATGTTTAATTTTCCACCCAAAATGATTGTATTGTCAAAAAATATTACAATTTGCAGACCGCACCTCCATTTTGTTTTAACCCCTATAAAACACCTAAAGGGTTAATAAACTTCTTAAAAATGCTTTTTCATAAGTTGAGGGGTGTAGTTTCCATTATGGGGTCATTTACGAGTCTCGCTATTATTTAGGCCTCTCACAGTCAATTGAAAGTTGAGCAGGTCCCTCTAAATATGGGTTTTGGGGATTTTCCAAAAAATGGCCCCCAAATTCTGAGCCTCATAACATTCTATTAAAAATATGCGGAATCATAAAAAATCCATGGCAACATAAAGCAGATATTTGGGAAATGTAGGTGATTAACTCATTTGGCTGCCATTACAATCTGCATCAAAAGTAGAGAATTTAGGACTTTGAAAGTAAAGAATTTTTTTAAAATTTTTGCCAAATTTCCATTTTATTCCTAACTAAACACAAAAGATTCATCCAAATTTTTAAACAAATTTGAAGCAAAATGTGTCACAAGAAAACAATTTAAAAATCCCCTGGGTATCTTTTAGGGTTCCAAAGCTACAAGCACTTATAGGGGGTCATTTACTAAGGGCCCGATTCGCGTTTTTGCGACATGTAAGCGAATGTTTCCATTTTGCGCCCATTTTCCCTGAATTGCCGCAGCGCACACTATCGGATTGTGGAGCATCGGCGCTGGCATGTACGCGAAGGAAATCAGGGGGCATGGCTGTACGAAAACCCAACGGATTCGGAGAAACCGGCGCATTTAAAAAAAAAGTGTCGCGGGACACGCGCTTACCTTCACCAGTCAATGGATCGTGCACTCCGGCGGACCTCGGCTGACTTCAGCGCAGCAGCGACACCTGGTGGACGGAGGAGGAACTGCCTTAGTGAATCGCCGGAAGACCCGAATCCACCGCTGGAACGCGAATGGACCGGGTAAGTAAATCTGCCCCATAGTGTCACAGGGAAGATTTCAAAAATGGGTCTGCGTAATAAAGGCCAAAATAGGCCGAGTGCTGAAGGGGTTAAATTGGGTAGAGGAGCAGGACACGGATTTTCACTTTCATCATTGTGGAACCTTTGACTAGGAAAATTCAGCGGTTTGTACAGACACCCGGGTCTCGGACATGTAACGTGGAAGGAGGAAGCTCTGGCATGAATAGCAATGTAAGATATCGTATGGGAAGGTGTCAGCTGGCAGCGCTCCTGCGCCTGGGTCTCTCTATTTTCTTTGTCTTGTGTTTCCGTCTACTATGTAGACACTAAAAAGAATGAAGCCGGAAGATTCTCATCTTATCCGGAGCCGATGATGTGGCAGTTATAACTTGGTTCCTGACCCAATGGAGTTGTTAATGGATCGGGAAGTAGAAGAGTCTAATGTTCCCAATGTCTATGAGGAAAAATACTTCTCAGAGATACGAGGTGCGGAAGATTTCATTTGTCAGGGGAAATATCCGAATTTCTGACATTAAGGGAGATGATGGGTAAGAACAATAGAAACGGATAGAAACCTGCGAGGGTTAAGGAATCCGTGACCTCGTAGATAATGGAAAGAAGACATCGAAACATTCAACCAGTTTAAGAGTTTATCTTGGACGATGCTCGAGGGTTACATTATCCACAGATTACAAGAAAAGTGACGGAAACAATCGATGGTAAAAATACTCACATCAATCTACGTCTAGTATTAGGAGAAGGAAGATTAGATAAAAAGTAAGAAAAAGGTTTGAAGACTTTAGAAAAGATAGAAATCCGAAGGGACCACGGAGAACCACGGATGGAGATAATAATAACGGGATATTACAGACTGCAGAGATGAATGTGCAGAGACGGAGGAGACTCTGCAGACAATTATGGAAATGATTTGTACAATTCATAGAATAAGTTTTGAGAGTCGCGATTAACCTCCGGCTGTGGAGAGGAAAGGACTGGAAGGCAGAATAATCCACCAACAAGCCAACAATGTTACAAGCGAGGAAGAAGTGGAAGGAAATGAGATTCAGTGGCTGGAATAGAAAAAATAAGAGAAAACAGAGACATGGAATCGCGAATGGAAATCAAAGCATTTTACAGAGAGGAGCAAATAAGGAAAGCGACAGTGTTACTAGAAGCTGGTGACAGAGCAGGGGGGATAGAAGGGGGATAGAGGGGGGGTAGAAGGGGGGATAGAAGGGGGATAGAGGGGGGATAGAAGGGGGATAGAGGGGGGGTAGAAGGGGGGATAGAGGGGGGATAGAAGGGGGGTAGAGGGGGGATAGAAGGGGGATAGAGGGGGGATAGAAGGGGGAATAGAAGGGGGATAGAGGGGGGATAGAGGGGGGATAGAGGGGGGGATAGAGGGGGGATAGAAGGGGGAATAGAAGGGGGGAATAGAAGGGGGGGATAGAAGGGGGGGATAGAAAGGGGGATAGAAAGGGGGATAGAGGGGGAATAGAGGGGGATAGAAGGGGGGGATAGAGGGGGGATAGAAGGGGGGGATAGAAAGGGGGATAGAGGGGGGATAGAGGGGGAATAGAGGGGGATAGAAGGGGGGGATAGAAGGGGGATAGAGGGGGGATAGAAGGGGGATAGAGGGGGGATAGAAGGGGGAATAGAAGGGGGGGATAGAAAGGGGGATAGAAAGGGGGATAGAGGGGGAATAGAGGGGGATAGAAGGGGGGATAGAGGGGGGGATAGAAGGGGGGGATAGAAAGGGGGATAGAGGGGGGATAGAGGGGGAATAGAGGGGGATAGAAGGGGGGGATAGAAGGGGGGGATAGATGGGGATAGAAGGGGGGATAGAAGCGGGGGATAGAAGGGAAATAGAAGGGGGGATAGAAGTGGTTATTGAAGGGGGATAGAAATGGGATAGAAGGAGGATAAAGGGGGGATAGAAGGGGATAGAAGGGGGATAAAGGGGGGATAGAAAGGGGATAGAAGAGGGTAGAAGGGGATAGAAGGGGGATAAAGGGGGGATAGAAAGGGGATAGAAGAGGGTAGAAGGGGATAGAAGGGGGATACAAGGGGGATTAAGGGGGGATAGAAGGGCGATAGAAAGGGGATAGTAGAGGGTAGAAGGGGGATAGAAGGTGGGATAGAAGGGGGGGTTGAAGGGGGATAGAAGGGGGATAAAGGGGGGAAAGAAGGCGGTTAAAGGGGGATAGAAAGGGGATAGAAGAGGGATAGAAGGGGAAAGAAGGGGGATAGAAGAGGGTAGAAGGGGATAGAAGGGGATAGAAGGTGGGATAGAAGGGGGGATTGAAGGGGAATAGAAGGGGGATAGAAGGGGGGGAGCGGTGGGGCCGGGTGTTGCACCCTTGACACGCCTGGGGTCACGCGTGTTACTCTGGGGACTTTCACTGTTAACGTGCACTGTGAACTCACGCCTGGCACCCCTTGGCAAGCCGTGGGCTCGCCTGGTGCTCTCCGGGTTGCACTCCTCTGTACTCCTTTCCACTCCTGGTCACGCCTGGGGCACCCTGGTGTCACTCCTGTGGCACTTTGTCACTCCGGTAACTTTAACTTAACTCACTCCCTTTTCACTCCGTGTCACTCCTGTGCCACTCCCGTTTCACTCTGTTCCACTCTGTTTCACTCCTGTGCCACTCCCTTGTCACGCTGTTTAACTCCGTTGTCACCCTGGTCACGCCTTTCGACTCCGTGTAACTTCACTTTAACTCACTCCCTGTGCACCCATTTCACTCCTTTTCACGGCACGTTTTCCTTTCACTCCTTTTTCACTCCGGTTCCACT